>NC_083612.1:31085180-31137680 GCF_963584025.1 Labrus mixtus | reverse complement strand
ACTGAACTAACTGGCATTGTGTCGGGACACTTCAGGCCAACCCTGCATAGTTCAGTGAACCCATTTGGGCCACCCCAGTCCAAAAAGTCTGGACACGCCCCTGAAGTCAATGCTTCAAAGTAGCCTTGAAACCAATTAATGATGTCACAATAGCTAACTTATTATCAGAAGAGAAATGTCTCACTCCTGTCATAGTGCTGGTCATTGTTTAGAAGGCTTTTTTTTGTTTCTTTTGTTCTGTAGGTCTCAACAGTGGTGGCCTCACTGCGTCAGCACTGTGGTCTCATTGAAGTGAGAGAGGATGCTGCTTTTTTTTTGACATAGTGCCATTGTCGGTCTGAATGTAAAACTGTTCCTTTATAAGGCGTATCCCAGGGCAAGCGATCTGAAATAACACAGATAAAAGTAAAATGGTAATTACTGATCCAGGTAGGGAAAATCACTCTTTGATGAGGAGGAAGGGTCAGCTGGGAGGGAGGCTCTGCTTATGCGCAAGGATACTAAAGCAGCATTTAGACTTTTTTTTCTTAGCTTGAATGAAGATCCTGTATGCATCGGAATGATAGTGTCTGTGCAGCAGCCTGCAGCTTTACATCTGACTGTCTGTTTTACTGCTGCTAATGTGTCTGTTAATGTAGCACTTGCTTTTTTATCCTTCTCGCTTTTTCTGCGTTAGCATGACATTTTCTATAAGCTGTAGGCTAATGGCTGGCTAGCGGGCTAGCATTAAGCAGGCTAATGTGTCTGTTAATGTTACATTAGTGTTATTTCAGCTTTTCTCTCACTTAGTTCCATGGTTTAAGGCCATAGTGTGTGTTTGACGCTGTTACAGCACACCTACGCTGTGTGTGTGTGTGTGTGTGTGTGTGTGTGTGTCGTGTACTTTATGAATGTGTGCGTATGAGTGCTCTACATATGGAGCCAATGAGTTACATTTCCATTTCAAAGCCACTAGTCATCAGCAGCAGAAGCTACTTCCATTAATGTGATTTTAGGAGGAGAGCGAGACAGTGAGACCCCCCCTTCCACACACGCACACACACACACACACACACACACACACACACACACACACACACACACACACACACACACACACACACACACACACACACACACACACAAACAAAACCCATAGTTATAATTACTCTCCAGGTTACTCTCCTGGTTGGCTAAAGAATCAGATTGTTTATCAGTGACAACAACTTACTGTCTCCCTTTGTCTGTCTATCTGTTTTTTTTTAACTCAAATGATGTGTACTCCACTTATCTGCAGAACAGTCCTGTGTTTTGAGGCTGCTGTCACTCACATTACTGGGTTCACTGCTCGGCAAACTGTGTGAGTGTTGTATCACTGTGTCTGTAAAAAGTTGAAAAGTCTGCAGGAGATGAATCACTTTAAAGAATAAACAGTGTGTGGGTGTAAGTGTTTGTCTCAGCCTTGAAGAGAAAAATGCTTAAGGTTAGGGTTAGATCAGTGAGTGTGTGTGTGTGTTTGTGAGTGTAAGGAGGTAGTGAGGGGATTATTCTTTTGCTCGAGTGCCCTTTTGTGTGTAAATGTCCATGCGTAAGCTGAAAGTGTGTATGTGTCACTGTATCGAGGCATCATGTGTGTGCGTGTGTGTGTACACAGCTTTTCTGAGCGCGCCCATGCGAGAGCTGTACAAGCTGTGTGTCACATTAATGTAGTGCTGCAAGTCAAAACTGAATTTGTTGATTGTGTACTTGTTTATGTATGTGTATGAGTGTTTGCTTGTTTAGACACATCTGCATGAGTGGATGTGTTTGCTCGTTTGAGTGTGTCCGTTTGAAGAAATGTAAATGGTTTAAAGACTGCAAGTTTGTGTGTGCAAATGAGCACAGACATTGCACAGTGTGCAAATATATCAGATGTGTGTGTGCGTTTATGACCATTTGTGGTATTTAGGAGTTTTTTTATGTGTGTTCACATTAACAACCCAGATGTTTGTGTTATGCTTTTTGAACTGAGCATCCGCGTGTTTGTGTGTGTGTGTGTGTGTGTGTGTTTGTGTGTGTGTGTCTGTTTGTGTGTATGTCTGAGGATAAATGCATTAGCCACAGGCTACCGAAGCTCCAGTAGCATCGTTCTTATTCTATCCATTTTTAATGATCGGTAATGGTCGCTAGCAGTGTTGAACCTACATCGCAAGGACATGGCAGGAAAAAAAAAAAAAGGTCCCATGGTGCACGAAGTGAGGATGCAGAGGATGTAGAGGCTGGAAAAGAGATTAGGAGAGAGAGGGGAGAGGAGAGAGGAGAGAGCGGGAGGGTGTTAATAGATGTTAGCTCATGGAAACCAACATCATAGGAGCGCTGCTGAAAAAGGTCCCGTGGTACACTGTGCCACTGCAGCACGGCACTACAGATAGAGGGAGAGAGAGAGGGAGGTGAAGAACTGGCCTGCAGGTTGGCTGACTGACTGACTGACTGACTGACTGACTGTCAGTTTGATTTACTGAATAAATGATGGAGCAGTTGTTAAGTTGATTGACTGACTTGCTGGCTGATTGGTTATGTTACAGGCTGCCTAAGTGACTGTCGGCGGCGATTGCTGTTTTGTTGAAGGCTTTTTACAAGGTAGCTTCATAACAGCCGTACAGGAGAGGAAAAGAGGGAGAGAGGAGAGAGGAGAGAGGGAGCGATGGAGCGGACAGAGAGATGTATGGAGGGAGAGGCCTCTTAACTGTGTTTAAAGTGTACAGAAGGGTTTGGAATGAGTTTCTAGAGTCCAAAGGGCAGGAAACGCTCTGAGCACATAATGGCTGTTAAATTGTTTCTAGTTAAATTTAGGTTTTATTTGTTTCCATTAAAGACCACAATGTGCTTTATTACCGATGCTTCCTTGTGCCATCCTGAAGGGAAATAGACGGATTCTATCCACTGAAATCCAGACAATCTAAATCAAATCAAATTGAATTGTATTAAACTAAATTAAATAACATAGGGCAGTGGAACCATCTGAAACAAGTCATCAATTGTTGTGTAAAAAAAAAAAGTAGATTAAAACGGTTAAAAACTGAAGCTCTCAGGTTTTTTTTTTCATGCTGCGCTCACATCTCAAAGTGTAGACCGAGCAATATCGCCTTGTCAGCTGGAGAGGAGAGCACGGAGATGGATGGACAGACTGAGGAAAAATGTTGAGGAGTGGCAAAAAGGGGGGGTAAGGAAAGGGAGGAGGTGGAGAAAGAGGGAGGGGAAGGCCTTAAGCAGTGTGATAAGGGAATAATAAAGGAAAGGCTGTAAAAGGCTCCGAAAACTCCAGCGGTTGCAATATCAGCTGTACACACTCTTCACTATATTCACCCCTTTTCACTCATACACACACACACACACACACACACACACACACACACACACACACACACACACACACACACACACTCAAAGGTGTATGAAAATTGTTGTTGCAGTGTCCTTTACAGACCATTAAATCTTAGTGGCAATCGTTTACTTCTGTCTGACAATGACGGGTAAATAACACAGCTTTTCTGTCCGTCTGTCTGCTCACCATTTTTTTTCCTGTCCAGTTCTGATTTTAGAACCGTGTAAGTTTGACTTTGTTTTTTTGGATTAGTTACATGTTTTTTTTAAGCAATGTTCCCTACAATATTTTTTCTAATTCTGCCACTTTTTTTTTTCTGACGGGACCTGAAACCAATATCCACAGCACATTAGACAGCAGGCTGCTTCCATAAAGAGTTTGTTGCTTTTTGAACGTAAAAACAAAAAAAAACAAGCAGTTCTCTCTTTTCTTCTCTCTCATTCACATTGTCTTTTGCTATGCTCTCAACTCATCCCTTTTATTTATCTCTCCTTTCATCCTTTTGCCCTTTTTCTCACGCCTCATATCTTTTCCCCCCTTCACGTCCCTGACTCACATTCCTCTTTTTTTTACACTTTTTTGTCGTATCGTCTCTGCTCTTTCCCTTCATTTTCCCCTCCATCTCTCTCCCTCTGTCCTTTTCTGTCCTCCCTCTCTCATCAACTTCCTCTGCCCCACTCCTTTTCATTCTCCTCCCGCTCTCGTCCACTGCCTCTCTCCTCCTCCCTCTCTCTCTCTCGCTCTCTGCCCTTTTGAGTCCTTTGATTAGGTTGTTGGCATTTTCATTGAGATGTCTATATGACCACTGAAATAACTCTGCTGTCACTGTCTCATCTGCCCTCTATCTACTTCTTTTCCTCTGTCTCTTTATTCTCCAGCGTTTCCTCCTCCTCCTCTTCTATCCTCCAACCTTTTTATTCTCTCGCTCCATTTTATCCTCTTCCTGTGCTGCTTTCGTGCTTCTTTGCCAATATTCCTCTCAGTTTCTGCTCTTTCAATATCCCTGACTTTCTCCACCTTTTTCTCCTCTGTCCTTTTTACAATTCTGCACCTAGGCTTGGTTACTCCACCCACCCCTTTCTTGTGTTGCTATTTCATTCCTAATGCCTTTCTGCTCTCATTCTCCCCACTCTGTTTTCTCGGCCGCTCCTGTAGATCGTTTGTCTAAATGTCAGATGGCCACATCAGCCGCTGTTGGTATTATAAACGGCTTTCTGGTCGGTGCCACGGAAAGAGAGATACACTGAGAGTAGGAGTGAGATGGGGGAGCATTGGGTGGTGGTGGTGGTGGTGGTGGTGGGGCCTGTGCTGACACTGCAGTTTTCTTGTGTTTCTTCTGGCAGTGAAGAAAGAGACGATGATGTCTGAAAATAGAGAGAACATGTTAGAAAATGATTCAGGGTGCTAAAGGGAGGAGAGGAGAGATGGCGTTGGCTTATGGAGAGGAGAAATTAGATAAGAGGAGGAGAAAGAAACGGGAGAAAGGAGAAGGAGAGAAATAAAGAGAAAGACGGAGGGAGAGCCTGCGTGTCTACATGCCTCTAATCTGTTGATGGTTGAGGGGAAGCAGACAATAAGCCATTATCTCTCTGCAGATTTAGCTTTAGCTGCAGCAGTATGGCACTGCATACTGCTGGTGTTAGAGCCGCTTAAAGCACAGTTACAGGATGTATGACAGCCATACAGGAGCAGGGTGGCAAAGGAACACAACTATTAAATAAGGGAGATAATGGGACATTATAACAACAGGTACAAAGTCTGTTTCAGCTTTCATTTGTCAAGAGTTTTCCTCCCTTTGTAGCTGAACTGTTCCATGAGCTGGCATACAAAACATCTGCTTAAAGTGTGGTGATTAAAGACTTGAAGTGATGTCCTACAATCATAACAAATCACTTTAAACATCAAGAACATTAAGTCACATTCTGGCTCATCAACAATTTGGCTACAATCAGTGTGCAAACAACCCTAATGTGTTACAAAAAGAGAATGTGAATATGTCCCAAGATTACAACTGCAGTTTATAGCCTTCAAAAACAATCCAAGGGACACTTAAGGATTTAGGTAGAATTGAAATGTCTTTAAACTACTAAAAATGTTTAAAAATAGCCAACGTGTTGCAAACAACTAAGGTCTTCATCAGGGTCATTGTCACTGACAATTGGCGGCTGTGGCTCAGTTGGTAGAGTCGGTTTTCTGTCAACTGGAAGGTTGTGGCTCCCCAGTGTCTTTGGGCAAGACACTTAACCATAATGTGTATGAATGGATTAGTTACTTCTGATGGTCACTTTACATAGAGCAGCCTCTGCCATCAGTGTGTGAATGAGTAGGTGTGACCTGCGTTGTAAAAGCACTTTGAGTAGTCAGAAGACCAGAAAAGCAATATACAAGCTCATGTCCATTTACCTTTTACCATCAATGGCCCTAATGAAGACTTGAGTTCCAAGTGACAATTGCTGTTTGTATTTTTTTAACTAGCGACCAATTCACAAGATTAATGAAGCATAGAAATTCCCATGTACCCAAAGAGCAGTTGTATGTGATTACTACATAGATAGACCACACAGTGCTTTCACTCCTTGTCTTACTTTTTATGGTTATATTTAGGGAAAGAAAGCATTGAATTAAATGTTGGTAGAGATCAGTATTGTAGACTGAAAAAAAAAAGTCAAACGGGACTTTTCCTACACAGCGTTTCTCTGACTCTAGCATCTCTTAGCCTGTAGACAAACTCCCCATATATTAGAAAAGTCCATCCTGTCTGCCTGGTCCACCTTAAAGCTACAGACACCAGAAACAGCCTGTTCTGAGCAGGGCTGAAATAGAGGGGTTTATAGGCATGATAAGATAAAGGATCAGAGGGGATTTTTAGCTTGAAACTTTACAGCCTATGTTTTGGGGAGCTGTCAGACCTATTGAAACTTGTTGAAAAGAAGAACAATACGTGACCGTTACTGATTCCTACCTTGCCCTCTTATCGCCTGCCCTTGACTTGCATATGATACCACATCCTGAAGTCATAACACAGTTGCGATGTGCTCTCTATACTGGAATAGTTAACACCAGAGTGAGCAGGTATTTATTCCTTTTTTTTTTTGTTTTGTCTATTTCATGTTCAAAATCTGCTGAAAACTTGACAGAGAGAAAATAAATATACGGAGCAGGCAGTGCTGAGGTGCCAAGCATATGATGTACATTAAATTTGACTGGGCACACACACAAACAAAAAAAAAGGTTCAGGCTGCACGTAGACAAACTGTAAAGTTCTGCTGTGCCAGTCAAGAGAGGGAGATGGGTAAAAAAAACAAAAACATTTACATTGGAAGGAAAATACAGTTTTCCATTGGTGTTGCACATTAGGCTTTTATTTACTCCATGCTGTGCATCAGGAGCTGTAAAGCTTACAGTTTCTGTATTCTAATGAATATTTAATCATGAACTTGATGCTCCCTTAAATGATTAAAACGTTAATATACTTCCTATGGTAGTTATGTTTTTGTTCATCTTCCATAAAATGGCCCCGTGTGTGGTGGTACATGCTTCTATCTGTGGCCTTTTTTTTTTTTTTTAAATCAGGCATTAGTTTGATTCTTTTCATGCATGACATTTTGTCCTGGTTTATTCAGGTTGTATAAATTTCCCTTTTCTCATTGCACAAATGAGTGAGGACATGCCATTGTACAAATGCCCTCTCCTTGCTTTCAGCTCTCCGTTCACCAGTTGCCTGACTTGTTAGGTTTGACCCTTGAGTGCTTACTGGTATTCTCTGTAAGCGTGCTGTCTGAAAAGCTTGGCCATCATTTCCAGTTTGTTGCTCTGATACAGCCTTTTTTTCTTCTGCGAGTGCAAGTGCAGAGGGGTGAGCTTGTAGGGCAACATTTGATATTTCGGAGGAGGAGTGCAACATTTGAAGCTCCATAACGTTGGCATTAAATTGCACAGGTGTTCTTGATACTGTGTCCGCCCTCTGTAGGATGCGCTACAGTGAGCAGGCAGGAAAATGTCTCATAAATATACAGGGACAATCTGCATTTACTGTCTAAATTACTGTCTTTCAGGCTGTCTTCCTGGTGCTAGAAACAGGAGGGAGGCCAGATTTGACACCAATGCTGCTAAAAAGCTGACGTCACCGCACTGACTAAGACAGAGAACAGAAAGAGGTGTCACATAGCGAGCCTGCTCCTCTCCGCTCCTCTCATCATCACCTCTTCTCTCCTCTTCATTACTCTCCTTTCCTTCATCCTTTTTTCTCCTCCCCTCCGTTGTCATCCTTTCTTCTCTCTTCTCATTCTCTTCTTTTTCCTTTGCTCCTTCCATGTTTGCTGTCATTTTTTTCTCCTCTTTGGCAATTTCTTTTTTTTCCTCCTCAACTTCTTTTATTTTCTGTTCTTTCTGCTCCTTTCCTCCTCTTCACTTCTGTCTTGCTCTTGATTTTAATTTATCCTCTCCTCTCCTCTCCTCTCCTCTCCTCTCCTCTCCTCTCCTCTCCTCTCCTCTCCTCTCCTCCTAATTTAGATTTTAGCAGGCATTTTGTTGCATCCAGTAGCCTGCTGGTGCGGAGCTGTTTGGGGGCATGAAGAGCTTTCTAAATGATGGCTAAATTTAACTAAATGACTTCCTCCACTCACAGCTGATATAATGTTCCTCCTCTGCTCCTCTC
Organism: Labrus mixtus; assembly: GCF_963584025.1. Taxonomy (NCBI): domain Eukaryota; kingdom Metazoa; phylum Chordata; class Actinopteri; order Labriformes; family Labridae; genus Labrus; species Labrus mixtus. Next base: position 31,129,680 of record NC_083612.1, on the reverse strand, counting down.
TCCTCTCTCTCTCTGCATCTCTGCCTCATCCTTTTTAGCTGTTGTCCCTTTTCTCCTCCTTCCTCTGGCTCTCTCTCTTATGTCCCAAAGTGTGATATCTATTTCTCAATCTTTCCTCTCACGAACAACTCCCTCCCTCTCCTGTCTATTTACATTTTATTAATATGATTCTGCCTCCTGCTTCAACCACTCCCCTCCTCATTCCTCTACCCTCCTTTCTGGTAATCGTTTTATTTTGTCTGCTTTCAACGGGAGTGAAAGGGTCATACTGTCTTATTTAACCTTTATTTAACCAGGAAAAAAATAGTTGAGATTAAGAATCTAATTTTCAAGACAAGCAGCAGCACAATTAATAGTGTCTGACAAACAACGAGGAGCCGTACCAAGAAACAGAATCGAAGATACATAATTCTAAAACCTTAAAAGACACAAACTAACAAAATCAAAGAGCAAATATTAGTCAAGATTGCACACAATTATGAATACATCATGCGGAACATCTACAGCCAGATGTGTCTGCCTCCAAGTCATTTAACGTCCTCTTAAAGACATCCAATGAGAGCAGCTCATTAAGTTTCAGATCTTTTTGTAATTTGTTCCAAGTTAAAGAGAGCAGCAAACTTAAACGCCTCTCCCCACCCGATTTAAGTTCTGACTCCTGGAACAGACAGTAGGAAAAGGTCCTGGGACCGAAGATTATAAATCCCTGTACTCTTCTGACTGATGGAGGTAAGAAGGTGCGAAGGAAGCAGACCTTAAATAGCCTTGTAGTTAAGATTATGCCGGCGTTTGAGTCTATGCATGAATAAAGAATCCCATCCAACATGTGCATACAGAGATGTGTGCACATTCTGCTGCAAAACAAGGCTTTTCTTTTAACATACAAGTCAGCTGTCTGTCTGACTGTCGATCCACCTTGTTCTGTCTGCACTAAAGTGCCTCGTCTAAAAGCAGTTGCTCATGACAGGGTCGATCTTTTACCTGGGAATTATTGTCAGAAAATTAAAAAGGATAATTGCGTGTGGATCAGCAGTTAGCGGTGACTCAGCCAACGAACCAGCCTGCCATTGTGGTGCTCTATTCACCGTCTAACATCCTCTCCGCAGTATCGCCTAATTACCTCATTTATATGTATAAAGTATACCAGTCATTAGATTACCATGTATTTTATGTTACCATATAATTGTGTCATAATGTAATTTAATGTAATGTTGAAGCTTTCATTTATATTTCCTAATCAGTGGTATCCAATGACTGTATTTAGAAGTTTGTGATTGATACACTGATATGGTTTTCAGGCATTATAACGACACAGGCTAATATAATAAAACATCAAGATTCTAATTTAGTTAAATGTGTTATTATTGTAATAGGAATATAGCATACATTATTCTATTAAACACAGCTTCAGTAATATGATAATAATATGATATTGAAGCTCTCCCCCTGAACCCATGTGTCGCCCATCCTCACCCCACTGGATTAATTCAAACACATAACCAGTACATGTGAATAAATCCAGTTTATCAAGTGGGAGCCCAGCTGGCTAACAGTACAACACCAGTGCCAACTGCAGCAGCCTCACTTTAGATTATTTTTTTTAATTTGGTGTTGTTGTTATTGCTGCAGCATATCCACCATCATCTGTATCAGCGAATGTGCTGTTCAGCTGCCGCAAAAAGACCAAAAGTGAAAGTCAGCATAATCTCATATAAAGGAAGGTGTGAACATGTTGATAATGGAATGAATAAAAACGACAACATGCAGTATGTAAAGCAGAATCATTTCGATTAAACACTTTATGTTAAAAAAAAAAAAAAAAACATGTTTAAAAGTGGTCATTGGCCAAGTGGTTATTGTGCATGGCGGCCCAGGTTCGAATCCAACCTGTGGCTCTGAATTCCCGAATGCCATTCCCCAATCTCTCTCACCCCTGTTTCTGCCTCTATCCACTGTCCTGTCTCTATAATGAAGGCATAAAAATCCCCAAAATAAATCTTAAGCATGTATTCTGCATATTGTGTTACGCTAAATGTTGATGCCCAAACTGGGACAAATATTGTAACTTAGTCTATTTTAAAAACTTAAACTAAGTTCAGTTTAAATTATATTAAAAGAAATAAACTTATTTGAGCTCTGGCCTAGAGTTAAACAAAAAGATTGCATGAACTGCTCTGTCGATATGCTAATATGCTAGCTAGAGCGAAGGAATTATTAGCTTACCTTAGCTTAGCATAAAAACGGGGAGCAGGCCTGAAAGAACTAGCAGTCGTGGCTGTTAGGGAATCATTTTCGCAGGTGTTACTTTCTCTTCCTGCGCTGGAGGTTGCGACTTCCTGGAATCTCCACTTGTTGCCTGGCAACCTAACAGAAGCAAGACAGGGTTCCCTCTAAATCAGGCCTATTATAATATTAAACATCGGCAAACTGGCAAGTGTTTCATAAGATTTAAAATCCCTTCTGCCCATTTAATCACCATCTATCTTCAGACACTGAGGAGAAAGAATCAGGGTGAAAAAGAGACTTTCTGTTTCTGATGTTGAAAGCTTACAGATCTCACTGTTAACACTGCGCTGCTTTCCCACATTTGGAAGAAAAGAAATGACTGAAAGTTAGAACTCCATGAAATAAAAGGAAACTGCAAAGACACTGTATCTCCTTCTTGTGCACAAAGCAGGTTGATTCATGCATTAGAGACATACAGTAAACCCCCGCTGCGTCGCAAGGAAATCAATCTGCAACCCCGACTCAGCGGGTTATTTTCTACTTCCACAGTCTGCTCTGTCAACATGACTGATATGTTAATCAGACTATTATTTATGGTTGAATGTGGAAATCATTGATTAATGCATCGTTTCTGAAATGCCATGCAAAGTGTGTCATCTGCAGCGTGGTGTTAATGAAACGCGGCATTAAAAAGTTACGTCGTGCCGTATTTGAAGCTTTTACAGTACACTGTTTGTGATGACTGTGATTAGTCATCCTGCCTCCTAATTAAAAATGATACATTTTTAATTTGTTGTGAAGTACATGGAACAGTACAAATGTTGTCTTCATGGTACAATCCTATGATTTGCTTCATGGAAGATGAGTCAGAGTAAAAATAGTTGCAATATTGATTTGCTTTATAAATAATATCTGAAACACTGAAGGGATGTAACAGAAACAGAAAGACAGCGGGTTCCCTCTGAAAGAAGCAGCTTCAACTTCTTTACCCACAATTAAAATATGCATTAGCTTTTTGAGCTAATTTATCATTTCCAGAGGCCTCAGGGTATCTGAGAAAACAGCTTTTTACTAAGTCAGCAAAGTGTATCTTGATGGCCAGGAACCTTTTTTTCCTGGCTTCTCTTCTTCCCTCAGCACTAATATGTGAAATGAAATTAAAAAAAATAAATAAAAAAAATCCAAAGATAGTAGCACTAAAAATACTCATAACGTAAAAAAGTTGATTGTCCTGATGTCCAATAGAAAGGTACTGTGGTAGAAAAACAATCCCGGTCCATTAAACCAGAGTCATCAACAATGACCAGCTCAGACACACTGCCTTCTTCTCACGTCATAACAACACATCAAACAAAAGTTTACCTGAGGTTATATGACCTTTTATCACTGAGTTTGGCATTTTATGGACGTGGTAATTCATTATAACCATAAAGTAAGTTGTTAACAAAGCTCTCTTTCTTAAATGTCAGATCTCTGGAGACTATATCTGTGCATCCTAGCTCTCTGTACTGAATACTTAATTCAACTTAAGTGAAGCTAAAACACGGCAGTCTTTTGATATATTCATTCTTTTATTTTGTACCTTTTGGTTGCTCAGGTAATCAAAGCAGGTTATTTAAGGCAGCAGCTATTAACGCTATAGTAAAGTAGTGATAGTTAAAGGCATTCAAGTAACTGAAAACACCTTTACTCTTTTTGTGTGCGCTTAAACTTTGCATGTTTGTTGTGCACCCCGTGTACAGAAGGCTACGTCGCAGAGGCCGTTGGTTCGAATCTAGCCTCGCACCTTTGCTGCATGTCATCCCCACACACTCTCCTGCCAACATTTCCTGTCTCTCTATTTACACATTGAGCTTACCTGTAATAAAATGTGCTTTATAAACAAACTTTCTCTTCTTTTCTTCTATTCTATTTAGCTGTCTGTTCCAATGAAGGCGAAAACAAACTTAAAACAGAGCATTTAAAATCCTCACAAACAGTGAATACAAACAATATGTTCCAATACTTTTTTGTAATAAACCTCGACTTGACAACTGGCTAAAAACTGATACCCCCTATAAAACTAGTGTGATAAAAACATCCTTATAATCAGTTACAAACCACACTTTGCAGACATTTAGTGAGCTTTGAATACAATCACTCTCTTTAAAAGCTCCCGTGTTGTGGTTTCATAATGTCACTTCATTATTTTCCAACTTTTTTTTTTGTGGGCGGAGTTATTCAAACCTTCACATCAGCGGAATCAACTTTATTGGCCAGGAATGCTCAAACATACAAGGGACTCGAAAAGACTAAATGAGACACTAGTGCAGTGGTGAGCAGTGCAAAATCTGATGCAACTAACATGATCATACAATGATGTAATGATGCTAAAGATGGAGTAATTAACACGAGGTCGATAGTTATTCTTCCAGTATTTACATTAAGGCAGTGTGCATAGGTTAATGTGAGCTGAGGAGGATGACAGTATTTACATGATTAAGTGAGTGACTATACATGGTTAAATATACTTTTTAAAATTTCACAGTGGGTGTTCAGAGAGGTTAAAAAGCTCCAGCAACTCTTGTAGTATAAAGATCAACGTTATTAACAGATTAGACCGACATGTTTCTGCTTGTGGCCTTCATCAGGGTCATGGTGTTTATTCAGGGTTATTGCACATTACAGTTCTGACACTCAGTGACTCCTTAGACTTCCTCTGAGTGACAGCCTAGGGGAAAGAAACTGTTCTTATGTCAGGTAGTTTTAGTGTACTGTGATCTTTAACACCTAACGGAGAGGAGGAGTTTTAACTCCGGGGTGAGTGGGGGTCTGCAGTGAGGTTAACTGAACCTGTTTCTTGACCCTGAGCAGGTAACATCACTGCAGACCCCCACACACCCCTGACACAAACATTTCAAACTCCTGCCCTCTGGTAGGAGGCTTACTCGCAGATGCCCAATAACGGGTGCATGATACCTGGTATCATATGAACATCAAAACACCTTCATTCATGATCAAAGATTCTACGAGCTAGCAACACCATGGCGAGGCAAAGATCCAGCACTGGAGGATAAACAAGGTCTTTCCATGCAATGTAAATGTCTGCTGATGCTACATTTTTAATAGTCAATGAGCATACTAAAAGATGAATGCAAAGAGACTTAGTAGCAGTGACAGAAATTAGAGTCCGCTTACTGCAAGGCTGGCAGAACAAAACTGTTGACTCCGGTCTTGTCATCCCCATTTATTCCCCGGCTTTCTTCCACTCCACCAACATATAACAACATGACAGGAGGTGAAGACCTCTGGCCAGCTGCACTATTACTCACAACAGCAATGTCAGTGTTCAATGCTCAGTATTTCCCCCCTCGTCCCCTTCCTCTTGGTGGTTAATCTCTTCTGATCTGAGCAGCAATGATATAATTGATAGTGACCCCTGTTACTGCCAGTAACACACAGTATGGGTCCTCTTCATGACAAGTGGTTAATCCAAACACATGAAACATGACATGAAAACCCATTCACCGCTAGATGTGGGGAGCACTGAGTGTGTAGCTGTTGGCTGTGAGATCACTGTCTCCATAACACCAACGACATTATCACAAGATGACCACTGTGGCATGAATCAAAACATTTACACACACATGGATGCACACACACACACACACACACACACACACACACACACACACACACACACACACAATCCACTGGTTTCAGCGCTGATATTGATCTGATCAGCTGAGCGGTGAGAGCTGCTAAATATTTGAGCATATCAGAGTATTCTTTGTAATATTTCTCAGCGATGGTAACAGAGATAGTTTGTTTCCTGTTTGGTTTTGTTGCAGGTTCTATCAATAAGTCTCCTTCTTTGTAACATTTTTATCAGACTGAGAATATTGATTCTGTAAATTCGGACTCTTTTTTTCCCATACCACCGTGAAGAATATTATGGTTGTAGGAGTGCTGTATTCGTCGGCTGTGGATCAGTGGTAGAGTTGGCGACCCGATCGGGTAAGACACCAGCTACTTTATCTAATCTGGGCTGATTACCATGATGCCCATCACAGATCAACTCGTAGCCTCCTTTGTCCTAGAATGTTTGGACCACATCGTTGAAAGGTAAATACCTGTATCTGAAGGCCACACCTTGTTGACATCAAAAACTCCTGCCTTCATGTTCTCCTTTTTGCTGACTCATGCTGTCTCCTTGGTTCCTGACCCCCCACCCCCCACCACTACCACCACCACCTATTCAGTCTCTTTTGCGTGCCTTCAACAAAAGGAATTGTGAGAAAGAAGAATAAGAGCAAATACTTTTCGACAGTCTCTCCCCAAAGGCATTTATGCTGCTGCACTCGGCTGTACACCCAAAAGTGACAAAAGTATGTGTGTTAGAAAAGACTCTCTTAGAGAGAAAGATGTTGGAAATTGAACGTTCCTTTTGCAACTCTGGTTGTCACATTTGCTGATTAAGAAAAGCCATATATACAATGGCAGACCCGAAATGTCCATGTCAGAAAGATGGTTTCAGACCAGCAGTGTGTTCAGAGGCCCTAACCAATCTGCTGCAGCTCGTTCATGGTTGTAAACAACCACTGTGGTGTGAAACTTTCATTAATTGTCCGCAAGGGTCCAAATCCTAAGCACTGAACCCTCAAGACTTTAATGGCGTCAGCTGTGCAGTGCATGAGTCCACGAGGGCTTGAAGTGGTATAAAAAATGAGTAACGGGACGCTCTATCATGACATTACATGTTGCCTGGAAACAAGATGAGCCATGAATAATGAGAAAGAATGAAACAACCTCAAGTATGTATTTTTAGTTCTTCCATTTAAGTGTTTCTATGTTTAAGCAAACTATCCAAATTCAGAAAAATCATGCACATAAACACTTTGTAAATATATTCAACTGAGAAATACAAACAGCTCTTCAAACATGCTGTGTCCCACAGGAGAGTCCACAGAAATACTGCATTAGAGTCCTCACTCACTTGATGATATGAAAGTATCTCTTTAAAGTCTCTGAGTGTGGAGTTTGAGATTTAGCCAATAGGATGAAAAACACAAGGCTTAAGTTTAACAGAACTCTATTGTATACGTTAGAGATGCAATGATTGTTCAATGAGTTGATCAAAGGACATTTAACGGCACTGTTTTAGTATTTTACGAATACCTTTCTGAGCAAATTATGAAACAGTTGTTGGTGTCAGCTTCTTAAATGCGTGGCCTCTCTTTTGAGTCTTTGGAATGTTTCTGTTGGTTGGGGGAAAAAGTCATGACATTTTATGAAAATATTATCAGTTGATTGATCCTAAATTAAATTACATTAATTCATGAAGTAAATGACCACTAGTTACAGCCCTAGTATCCATAGTGAAATAATTATGTTGACCTTTGCTTGAACACCTTCTGCAAAGCGATTGTTGTCCTAAGGGCCCGGCTCTTACAGGAAGCAGCCACATGATAGTTTCTATTCAGGAGGCTGTATGTGGACGTGGGGTGATGGTTAAGCAGCTGACATGTTCTGTCATGGTTATCTTGGCAGCCTGAATCTCCAGGGCCCACGCATGACAGCATCAGTAAAAGGTTTCACAAATGTAGAGCTTCATATCTTGAGGATTAAGGCTACATGTCCTGGTTTGTAATTGATAGCAACGCCAGAATAATACCAGATACACTGGATGTTTAACAATTGGCATTCAATAGGGAGATACTATCCATCTTGTGTTGCCACCAAGTGACAAGGTCATATTATGTCCTCTTTCTTTCTTTCTTTCTTTCTTTCTTTCTTTCTTTCTTTCTTTCTTTCTTTCTTTCTTTCTTTCTTTTCTTACTCTCTTTCTCCTCTTTTATTTTCTTCTCTTCTTGTCTCTTTTTGCCTCCTTCTCTTTCCTTCTCTCTCCTCTCCTCATCTCCTTACAGCTGTCTTGTCATCCTTGTCAGTGATTTACTGTCTCCACACACATTCGCTCAGTGACATTAATTCAGAAAAGTGACAAGCAACAAATCAAGCTACTTTTCTGGTGTATCTAAGAAAATCTCCCTGAATGTGCGCTGACTTAATGAATTTGCACATTAACATATGATGGCCTCAAAGCAACTCTTTGAGAAACCAAGTACCGCTTTGGATAGTAAAACATCAACATTGCCTCGCGACTATATTTGTAAATCAAATCCAACTGTGGCAGAACAGGAGGATGGTTTGGTCCCTGGGTGATGATTCAAATTAATGTTTTTTTTTTTTTAAGTTTTTGCCTCTTATGTGTCACGTTAAATAGACTTAGGCAATAATTCAATCAGAGTTTACACAAATGATAAATGATACGTATTTTCAATCGCGATTAAGTGCTATATTCCAATAGTTAATCACAATTAATCCCAGTTTGAATTGCATCTTTGAAATTCCATTATTTCGTTTTTTAAAAATAAAACTTGTTAGGCTTTTATTTTGTATTTTTGTACTGTCTTAACTGACAGTACTTCACTTGCTGTTTGAATTCAGCCCTGCTTTTATTTTGAAATAAAGTAAAAGCCCTTCTGGTAGATTGAAGGTCATGAAATTAATTTAACTACGGAAAAAGGAACTCTTTACAGATCAAATACCAAATAAAAACAGCTCAAAGGAACAGTGAACAGTGCAATGTTTAATTTCAAAAGTGGATATTACTTTTGACTATTACTTGTGTCAGTGTGACTACAGGTAGGCACGAGTCATATCCAAGATGTGCCTAAGAGGACAATATAGCATGTGATTAATCGCCAACAAAAATAAATAAATGCATTATATTAGACATTGATTGATTGTGATTAACTAGTTAATTCTGACAGGACTAGTTATGACACTTAACAAGCGAATCACTTCTTTTACATAGTAAAACAAGATAGAGGAAATATTTTACAGTTTTGTTTTACATGAGGAATTTCTGTCAGGGTTATATCAGGTTGTTTTTTTGTGTTCGTGGCTGCAGCAGCGACATGATGAAAAGCTCACTTGGATATAAAGAGACTCTTGTACAGTTGGCAGGAGTGTCATGTTGCTTCTGGTGAATGTTTTAAGATTAGGGCTCTGATTTCATGCTCCTCTCCTCCAGTGAATGCTTCAGTATTTATTCTGATATTGCGGCTAATTCTGGTATGGCATAGATTTGAATTTATCGCTCTGCTGTGACAGTTTAGGGAATATCTTCTTTTAGTTGTGTGCATGCACGCTTTTCTTTTGCTACATGTTTTCATCACAATAATAACAGCGACTTTGTGAGGTACGTTCTGTTTAAAATAGGATGCTCACTCATGACAGGTGCTCTGACCTGGAAGAGTATAGCATTGATCAATACGTGGAGTGGGTCTCTCCCTATTGAGCTATTCACTTACATATGTACTTATTGATTCAAGATTTCCACATAGTAAACTGAAATCCTTTCTGCAGCTGTCACGGTGCAGCACTACTAGAAGGAGAGATCAGTCTCTGTTTGCAGAAAGATATGATTAAACAAACCTTTTGAATCTTCCTCTTACGTAAGCACCACATTTAGCAAGAACTGTCAACCATTTTGGAATGAAAATGTCTTTGATTTGTTAAATCATTTTATTAAAACACACAGAGCAAAAAGGTGAAAAGGAAAGAAAATGTTCTACCAGACACCTTTGATGGTTTTATTCTTTGGATGACATTGCTGTCTTTGGTCTAACACATATTTGAGAAAGAATAGAGACATGAATGCAGAATGAGGAAATATCTGAGAGGATATGTTTGGTCCAAGGACACAAGTTGATCAAAGGCTTTAAAAAGAAAAAAAAAACTTGTCTCACATCATCAAACCTCTGAGTCACTTGAACAAGTGTGGAATACTTCAGCGTTGTGCTGTGGGAACATTTAGTAGACATTGATAGTAATCAGCTTGGAAATGGACATTTGAGTTAGTAATGGTAAAGTATTAAAACAAACTTTGTAATGTGGATTTGCTTTAGGGATCCTGTAGGCGTCCAGAATACCTTTCTGACCATTTTTTTCATCCTTACAGATACTGTAAAAACAAACCTTCAACTTCCATTAAGTTTCTGTATATGCTGTCAGCACTGTACATATGCAGAGGCAGTCCTTCGTCAATGAGCAACCTCAATCACAAATCATTAGCATTTTGCCAACAGCTCAGGGGGTCAGGAGTGTCAAGTAAAACTCATCCATCCAGGGCTTTTATGAGTAGGACATTAGGCAGGCCTGAAAACACTCTGTGAGACAACACACTCAGTCTGCACTCTCACTACCAGCCTTCTCCCTGCGGTGGAAGATTGAAAGACCCGGGAGGAGCCTGAATAGATATAAAAACTAATTTGTTCCTGTACCCAATACAATTTTTAATGCCAGGAAGTAATACTCGTGGGCACCGGCCGTGTGCAATAAGTCGCCACAGTGCTCTTTAAATGCAAAAGCCTCTGCAGGCAGACTGGAGTTGCTGTGTGGTGTCCTGATTCAGCAACTGGGATGTCCGTTGATTCTGAAGTGCTTTGTTCAAATGATTTTCACTTTAAAAGTCTTTATAGTGATTTTATCTTTAAAATCTGAAATGTTTCATCTTCCACTGTAACTCTACCGAGCATTGCGCTGATAATTGTTAGCTTTAATCAAACAGCAGGATTGAGAGGTCAAAAGTTCATTAATGAATTAAAAACTAAAGAAAAGTAAAAAAAATCAAGCTATATTTTAATCTAAACACAGCTTTCATCGTCACCTTTCATCATGTTATCATTAGTGTCTCAACCTGATATATTTGATGTTGCATTAACTACAATCAGACAACAGCTAAAGTTAGCATTCAGCCATTTACAAGCTAATTTTAAAAGTAGGTAGAGATTGGCTGAAAGCAAGTATCAACAATTAAAAGTTAGTAAGCATTTATCCACTTACAAGCTAATATTTAAAGTAGGTAGATAGTAGCAGAAAGTATATCTACAATTGGAAGTTCTAGGGTTACACCAGATAGGTGGCTAGCTAAGGTTGTTAGCTATATGGTTAGATGCTAACATTAACTGCTGTCTAACGGTAGCTAATGAGTTATTGTTTATCTTGCTTCACATTTACATCCAACAAATCCCTCTTCATTGTGTTTATAGTTGACTTAGAAATGTTACCTAGCATCACTCAGTGTGTGTATTATGGGATGTATAGGGCTGTTTTGAGATGTAGGTCTATGCTTGTGTGTATGCTGGTTACAGGCTTGCAACAGAAGAAAGAGAAGGAAAAGTGAATTTCTTTCTTTTATATTCGTGGTGACTTGGTCAGAATCAAAACAACCCACAAAATCAATGACAAAAGAAAAACACAAAGCAAACATTGAGCAAGACACAAACAGACAACCTGAGAGAGTAAGGAGAGAACACAAGAGACAGACTGGACGGATTAGTGTCTTTCTCAGAAATAAGAAACACCGCAGAATCTAAGACGCCGTAAAACAACATGGAAGCATTAAAAATGAAAGAAAAAACAATGAAACAAAATCACAAAACTCAGCCTGTTCTTTTATTCTTTGAGGACTTTCCTGTCTACACCAGAAATACACCAGCCATTTTTTGATTGGATTTCAGTGGACATATAAGAGACAACAGAACTCAAATAGGTCCATCAACATACTGTTGCATAAAAACAGTCCTCCACAGACTTTGGCAGATCCTTGAAATAGCTCATGGATGTTAAATCTGCATGTGTCGAGGGAAAACCTGTGACACAACTCCTTTGTTTTACATCTGTTGTGTTCGCCTGAGTTTGTCTGAGGAGCTGCACAGACAACGTGTCAACAACAACCAAATGACCTTGTTGTGTTTGTGCATTTGCATACATCAATCATCCGTTTTTATGCATATTTAATATATATATATATGCAGTAAATCACAGCTAAACTTACCTAATTGTTTATTAGATACAGCATTTAGACTAGCCTGTATTCTTTATAACATTAATAAATCTGCCTTAAGCAATACACATGTTTGTCTGTCTTCTGTTTGTGCTTTTCTTCTTTTTAAACAGAATGACAGTTGTTTTAAAGTGTCTTTTTATGTTGGTTGAGGGAAACTGCATTTTTCCACAATTTCTCTCTGTGTCTCAACCCAAAAATACCATTAATACAACATTTACGCCTGTAAACTAAAAGGTCACATTCTGTGCAAATACACTTTACCATGTTTTTCAAACACTATTATGTGTCCCTAGTCTTTCTCCATCCCCCATATTATGAGAAAGGTCCATCATCTCCGTCTTTTCCCTGCTCCACGTTTCAGAAAATGTGTGCTCAAACATGCTATTTGGAGATTTTCCCTTTGTGACATCACAAAGGGCCCCCAGGTGGGTGTTTGTTCTGCCGTCTGAGTCTGTCTTCTCACCGTAAACAATAGGGCACGAAGCGAGAAAGCACAGGGACCATCCCCTTCCAGATAGGGGCATGGTCAGACATAGCACTTTTACATTTAAAGCTACAGACACAGAAACAGCCTGTTCTGAGCAGGGCTGAAATAGAGGGGTCCAAAGGCATGATAAAATACAGGATCAGAGTAGTTTTTTTGACAAGACACTTTCGAGACATGTTTGGGGGAGCTCTGAGACTTATTTAAAGTTGTTGAAAAGGATGATAATATGTGACCGTGTATGGCAAGCCCTTTTAACATTAAATGATTAGCGGTAATAGCAATTGTAGATATCAACAATTGCTTTTTGACATGTAAGAATTCCAAGCCGACATATCCACAATGTCATTTTCACTAGTAACAATTGTAATTAAAGATATCTACAATTCATTTTTCACTAGTATAAATGTTCATTGTAGATATCTGTAACTTAATTACAACTAGTCAGCTTGTGCCATTGACTTCTATTCAAATTGAATTACAGATATCTGTATCTACAACTCAATTCTCACCAGTAAAAATGTTCATTCTTGATATCAACAACTCAATTCTTGACAAAGTTAATTTACGATATCTACAATTGTTCTTACATTACAGATATCAGAAATGAATTCTAGATATCTAAAATGCAATTCTTACTAGTCGAAATTACAGCATTGATATCTTGACCTGGAATAGTTACAAGTAAGAATGTAATTACAGATATCAAGAATTGAATTTCAGATATCTGAAATTAAATTCTTGATATCTGTAATTACATTCTTGCGCGTAACGATTATATTAGAGATATCTACAATTTTATTTTTAACTAGTCCAAATTACATTGTTGATATCAAAAAATGAATTTCCACATCTAAAAATGTCATATCATAGATATCTGCAATTACACATATCCAAAATGTTTTGATAGTTATTGATATCTGTAATGGGAAATTACATTTCCACTAGTAACAATCCCTTTTCAACATGTGGAAATTCAGTTGTAGATATCTGTAATCATTATTCTTACTAGTTAAAAAATGACATTTCGACATGTTGAAATGTAATTTCCACTTGTGAAAACTAAATCACTACTTGTCAGCCAGACTGCTTTAATGTTAAAAGGGCTTGCCATAGCCCGTGAACATATCAGACACATTAGCTCACTTATGACTAAATGTATTAACCTGTATCTAACTCTACATAATCTGGTTCATACCTGTTGTTGTTATTATTATTCACTTCTAAAGTTTAAGTTTATGGAGAAAGAGAAAGTCTGGAAAAAGGAGTATCATAAAGTTAGTCGGCTGGGCTAATACTAGGTTGAAATACAGATGGAAACAAGCCTTTTGGCTAACTCTGGCATCTTTACAAAAATGTTAATTAATACACACTGTCCCTGTCAAATAATAATGAATACAAAAAAAAGAAATACTGATCAGAGTACAATAGTAAGAGCTTACAATGGGATCGTACCCACACACTCTCTCTCTGCATTACTCACTGCTTATGTCACCATTTGTTCAACTGTTTACAATATAAATGTAGATCTTGTATTAATGAGTGAATTTGTGTTTGAACAGACATGATTACAAAGTGCAGACCTTCATAAAAGGACACTCGTTCTCTTAGCACAACGCAACACATTTCAACACCGTCACCGCTAACTGAATGAGGTGGATGCAAATACAGTAAGTAAAAAAGTAAAGGTTAGAGGGTTTTTTAAACAGCATGATTCATGTCTCTACTGTAGGTGTAAGACACTTTGAACTTGTTATTTCAATTCATTTAACCTTAGATGATTTAAATTGGAGACATTATGTTCATGAATGTGGGAGAAAAAACTGCACAGACTGTGACGGCCCGTGTTTCAAAGATGTGCTCTGGGGTTTTGAGTTTGATAAATAAAACCTTCTTCTAGAAAAGAGAAAAAATAGTTTATTCAACAGCACATCCAGGAGATGCATGCGTCTAACATGCTAATCTTAGAATCCCAACAAAGTAATTTGTGCTTAATATTTAGCGCTAAACAGTCTGATGGTATCAATGACAATGACACATATGCATCCTGACACACACAGTCACACACACTTGACACTCAGTGCATGTTCAGGGTGACAGACTGAGCCGGAGAGAGGAAATGGCAGCTTTTATTACTTGCCAGGCAGCGGTCCGGTCAGGCTGGAGTGTTGCCTTAAGCAAATGAGAAAGAGAGAGAGAGAGGGAGATAAAATAGGGGAGGAGGAAGTCAGAGGCATTGGGGGGTAGAGAGGGGGGTTAGTCGAGGTGAAAGACTCAGAGAGAGAGAGAGATGGAGAGGAAGAATGAGTGAGAAGAGCAAAGGGAGAGGGTTGAATAAAGCTTCCGGGCCCCAGAAGGCCGAGCTCTCAGACATTTTAATCAATAACCGCAGCTCTATCAAAGGCCGGCTGATAGGCCAGAGACAGAGGGATTGTTCTGCACTCACTGCCTCACCCCGGAGGAGTGACTCAACACTCAGGCACCGGGTGAGGAGGAAGAGGGTGGCACAGACGGACGGATGAGCAGAATGACAAGAAATAAGGGACGGACTGATAGCAGCGGCAGCAAAGGAGATACAATAGAGACACAATTATAGAGACAGAGAGAGGCAGAGGAGGATGAAGCAAAGTTTTTCTGATTTTCTGCTGGTGTTGCTTATTTTGTGCCATTATGTCACAGAAAGAAAAACTGTGCGTGTGAGCGCGTGCTAAGTCAAAATCTTTTATGTGACTCGACAGACTGCTGCAGCTCAGATATAAAGAGGCTGTATTCTGTGAAACGTTATGTATTTACTTCTGTGTGTGTGTGTGTGTGTGTGTGTGTGTGTGTGTGTGTGTGTGTGTGTGTGTGTGTGTGTGTGTGTGTGTACCAGAGAGATGCTGTGACCTGAGAGTAGCTCAGTTTACTGTCTGATACAGAGAAGGAGTGAGGGAAAGACGACAGCGTGTGTGCAGGCAACCTTGGTGCAATAAAGCATACAAGAAATGATTTATAACATTACATAATCTGAATAAATGTATTCTGGGATTTATCGGACATCCCTCTATGCGCTGACTGGACCCTTGGGTTGCACATATGGGACCTAGTGTTGACAAATGAACGTGGAAATGAACCAGAAGTGGGGACCTGGACTTCTGCGATGGCCATTAGTCTTCTTTTTATCCATTAATCTCAATATTTGTCACTGTTATTGTTTCCCCTTGATAATGTGCATCCACTGTTTATCAGATAATACTGCTGAAATGTATCCCAGAGCTTCTAGCATTTTTATAATTCACCCTTTATTTATTATGTTTAGATTTTCGGGCCAAACTTTAGAGGAGCATAATTCTGTGTTTTAGCAAGTTCAGGTAACAAAAAAAAAGTTTTATTCTAGAAGTTTTGTTTTATTGAACCAGTGAAAACCTTTGCCCCTGAATAATAATCTGAAGTCTAATATAAGTAGTGTATATACTTACCCCTCAGTTGAACCAGTGTACTTCAAAGATGTCTGTTATGTGATTTAAGTTGAGTAGTATGAAAAACATCTTTAGTGGTTTTAATTTAAAATTGTAATATTAACTGAAATATTTAGCTATTGCTTGCAAAACTATTTGTTCAAAAATTGCTCTTACCTGCATAAAGAGGTTTGTTGGATTTAGGAGGTCTACAGATGGGTGAGATAAATAGCAGGAAACAGATCACAAGGACATTGGGGTCCCTAACAATTTGTCCATCAATTGATATGCAGTCATGGTGAAAAGTAAAAAATACATTTAATCACTGTTATTACGTAGCTTTCTTGTGTACTTGTACTTCTTGTGTGTTTTTTAATTCAGCACTTTTTTGTTTAATTATTTTTTAAGGGAAGTATTGTACTTTGTTACATTTCACGTAGCATCTTAAGTCAAGAAGGAAGAAAAGCAAAATCAGATCTAACTTTCCATCGACGGTGAAAGACAACACGCTTGCACTCAAATCCCAACAAGAACGATGGAAGAGGATGAGTCATACCTACATGAAGACTTAAGGGTGGTTTCACACTAGGGACCCGGGCCTGGACCCAAGTACAGTCGGTGAGAGATGTGAATACAACCGTGCTCAAACGTTCTAAAAGTCGCTTAAAAAACATCTGCACAGCACTTGGCCATTTCATCTCCCGAGCTGCACGGTTCATGTGGAGGAAGAGGGTCGTTGTTGGCATCTTAGAAATTACAGAGACATCCACAGGAAGAAGGATGGACTCAGTCCGCAGGTGGTTGCCGTTGTTGCTTTTTCTTCTTTCTGCTTTTTGGCGGATACCAACTATGCACGTTATACCACTGGATGTATCGGACTGTGTACTCGTGCTAGGAACAACGTTACTAATGTGCAGAACAGCAGAGGAGAGGGCAGGGGGAACAATCGTTGTGCCTAATGTGAAAACGCCCAAAACTACATTGTTTGTTTATCGGTCTAACAGAAGACAAAGTGAAGCAGACGGAATAGGGTAACCTCTTAAAGTTGAACATTGTACATCGTGGTCTAAACAAACAGCTGGATCAGAATGTTTATAGTATCGCCCATCGTCCACGTCACCTATTCCTGACTGTTTTGTGTGTGCGACGCTTGTCAATTAATGATGCTTGACACGAGGCAGAACTCTAGATTGTGTTGGGTAGTGTTGTGAAGGCGTCAAGCAAAGGAAAACATCATTCATGCTCGAGAGGTGTGACCCCAGACCTTCACTACCTTCACACTCCTCCTCCTCACATTTGTCACTTGTCGTTGTTCTTTGCTCACATTCAGACCTAAAAAAAAAAAAAAAAAAAAAAAGACGAAAAGTAACCCTGACTGAACATGAGTCAGAGCCTCCTCAGTTTGGTTCCTGGGGGGAGGGGGTGGCGGGCTCTGCAGCTCTCCAAGGACTCCCGAGTGTGGTGTGTTGTTCAGGAATGTGAACCATGTTCCAAGTATTGTAACGCTCGGAGCACTTAAAACGCTTTCTGTTTAAACTCTGCAACCCCACTGCGCGTTTCTCAGAATCTCTGTGTGAGAGACTGAAACCCTCCCTGGAAGTCTCAGAGGAACATGTGAAGTGTAACAATCGAGGAGTTAAATGCACTCAACTCCTCTGCATGTGTGTGATTATATGTGTGTGTTCATACGTGTATGACACGTGATTGAATGTACGATTGTGCACCCCCGCTGTTGGTGTCAGTGCTTTGTGTGTGTGTGTGCGTGTGTGCGTGTGCGCGCATGTGTGTGTGTGTGTGTGTGTGTGTGTTTCATGTGTCAGTTTGTGTGTGTATAATCATGTCTTGTGTTGTCCTGGCTCTTTGATCTGTCTCTACTAAGAAATCCCAGCACAAGACACATTACATATAATTAATGCATATACATTTCTCATTAAATAACAGTGTCATATCTTCTTTTTTTCATTATTAGAGCAGTAATGTGCAATTAACATTTACCAAACCCTGCACG
The DNA here is from genome assembly GCF_963584025.1 of Labrus mixtus. Classification (NCBI taxonomy): domain Eukaryota; kingdom Metazoa; phylum Chordata; class Actinopteri; order Labriformes; family Labridae; genus Labrus; species Labrus mixtus. The sequence goes on along the minus strand of NC_083612.1, from coordinate 31,111,630 downwards.
TCAGCTTAAAGTTCAGAGGGTGGCTCTGAAAAGTCTTGCTTGGATCTGCATTTGACTTTTGAAATGATTGCATTGAAGTACCTCATTAGAAATGTGAAACCCCTGGGAAATGTAGTCAATCACTGTAAAGCATCAACCTGACGCACTGACGCTCCTCTAACCTAACTTATCCACCTTGACAAATATCTGTCCATCACCCTCATATCTGCATCGCTGAGGTATGAACAAAAACTTTGCAGAGCCTCCTGAAATAGAATATGTGAAAGCTGACTCCAAAATACAAAGTCCGCTTCATCCCTGTCATATCCTATCACACGACGCTGCCTCTCAGTGTACTGCATCCCTCCGCTACCACCATGCAATTGTCAAGGTGTTTGTTTCGCGTGTCAGAATCTCACTGAAAGCTAATTACTTCCTCCACGCTCCATTACCAGCCAGCCTCACATCGGGAGATGCTCACATTCATCAGCGTGTCTCAGATTCGAGCCTCTTTGGCTGATTATCACACCACCATGGGGCCCAGGCAGCAGAGTAGTCCTCAATAATGACCTTGTGAAACTAGCATGGGCCAATGAAATGGATCTGAGAGGGGCTGTTTATGACCTCTGCAGTGTCACTTTAATCCTCATGTCAGAATTTGGTGTGTTTGAATGTTAAAGTTAGAAACAGCAGCTGGTGAAAAGAGCAATACAAACCGTTGAATTGTATGTGATCAGAAAACTTTATCATCTGGTAGAAGAGGTATTTCTGTAACATGTGAGGACAACCTTGAGGCACGTTTTATTAGCTTGCATGACAGCAAGCCACTCCAGGACTCAAAGCAACAGCTCGTGGTTTGAAAGTTAGAAGTGGAGTGTAAGTGTTATTACAATCTGCAGAGCTCTTCTGGATATTTCTAATCACTCATCAAAAGTAAAGAAAAAAACCTTAGTGTGACAAAGTCTGAATAGGTACACTTAGACAGTTCAGGCTACCTTTCACATTCAGAATTTACCTTTTTCATGCTTGTTGTGTGGTGGCTGTACCATCGCAGAATGAAGGGCAGCTGCCTTTCCCGTCTTGTTTCTTTTAGTTTGGATCTCGCGATCGGCCTTTGATTCCATTCGTTAAACTCAATTCTTCAACATTTCTCACAAAATCAATCCACATACGCAGAAGATATTCCAATCACACCCATGCCAAAGAAACAACAACTTTCTTTGTATGATTCAGTCTGATCATGTCTAGGCCTCTAAGAATAGATGTAAAACCCTGCGGGACACTTTTTGTAGGTTATATAAATAATCTTGGATTGACCACAATGTCAACACTTTTGAGGAGAACTTCTTCCTATCCGACTCTTTAATCCAGAGTGACTATGACATTGCTTCTGGGCGGGCACACTGCTGAGATTGTAGTATTCAATATTTCAAACACTACAAAGACAAGTCTGTTCACATCAACGGTATTTGGAAGATGACAGCATGACTAGATATCATTAAAGGGGAAGTATATTGATTTATTATTTGATATTTTACCAGAGCAGAATGTGAACCTGTGTTCCTCTATAATATTTTAAATACCAGCTCATCCATTTACCTGTTGTCAAGCAATCAGAATCAATGTTTTATATAAGTTAAGATGTATGTTGCAAAGTGTACAGTGAAATAAATCCCACACTTTCTTAAATAAGAGCTCCTAGAAGTTCAACAGCCAGCCTTTTGTCTGAGGTACATATTCCTCAACATCACTATTAATCATCAATACTAATAATAAGAGCAACAATGGTGGTAACACTGTTATTGACAATGACAATGGGATTGCTTTTTTGAACCAGCAGTTTATTATCAGATATTTAACCATTTCAGTGACTTGGTTTTGGTCTGCACGATTGAGTGGATGCTACTGAAAAGGAAGAGAGGGATGCATAGAAGAAGGAGGAATGGTCAAAGGCTGGAAGACATAAGAAAGAAGGGATGCAGAGAGAGATAGAGAGAGAGAGAGATGGAGAGTGGTGAGCAGCAGGAAAGATAAAAACAGAGACTTATGGATGCACAAACTGACAGCCTCCTGACATGAAAGAAGAGGAGAGAAAATAAAAGAGAATATTAAAAGAACTATAAGCATGCACTTACATCTACACACACACACACACACACACACACACACACACATGCACTGTGTGAGACTGTGCTTGTGTTTATTACATGGGATTTCTCAGGCTGGATAAAAAAAAGAGGAAAAGCGTGAGAAAAAATGTGAAACAGCCTCCAAGATCAAGGAGCAGAATCTGGCACAGTGTCATGTGTGTTTTAAATAGAGACGGAGAGAGAGAGAGAGAGAGAGATAGAGAGAGAGAGGAAGGGAGGGTGAGGGGGTGAGAGAAAGATGGACAGATTGCAGGATAAACAGAGACAAGGGAGGGAAAAAGGGAGATGGGGAAAATTGGTGAGGGGAAAAGGTAAGTGGAGGTGAAAGAGATACTTTTCTTGTTGAGCTCCTTTTTTTTTTTAACTAATTTAGTGTGAAGCCTTGATACCATCGACTGAGGAACACACACACACACACACATACACACGCTGCAGAGAAGCTGTATTAAAGCAGAGTTTGCATTACTGTAATGTGCGACAGCGGGCATGGCTTTACCGCTCACTAACAAATAGCCCAAGGCAATACACACAAAAGCACAAGGTTACATTGGATCCACATGCATATGAATGCATAATGTGTTCAAACGGAGAGCTGAGCGGAGCCCTTTGAGGGCCATTGCGCAGACTTTATGGCATGCATGTTGCTTTTCACAGAGAAAAGTGGACTTCCATACAGACGGCTCCTTCATGATCTCAAGCGGCTTCTATGAAAATTGGTTGAAGATTCAAATCTGTGAGAACATGGGACTAGGGGATGAAGAAGAGAGGGAGAGATTGAACGATGAGCAGACAAGTTGACACTATTCTTAGCCTGCTGCTGTTAACTGTCTTGGCATCCTCACACGATCTCATGCACACACGCACACAAGCATGAAGACTCTGAGGAAGGAACATATTGCGCATCTGTCATCCATATAGACCGGTAACAGAAGGCTAGATGTGTGTGTGTGTGTGTGTGTGTGTGTGTGTTATGGGTTTGCTATCAAAGTGGAAGACTAGAGAGAAGAAGAACAAAAAAGGAAATAAAATAAAAAAGAATAAAAGGAAGCGACACAAGAGAAGAGGAAAGGATAGAGGACAAAAGAGGAGGGGAGGGAAAAGGAGAGATAACCGATGTTCTCGTCCTTGTATTAGCTCTAATTCCCCCTAATGTACCTGGCATTAAAGGGGGAGTTCACCCATTTTCCCTGACCTTGACTATAGCGCTCTTAGAAGCTATAGAGATACAGCGCTGGCAAAGATTGTCTGGCTCTCTGCCAGCAATTCATCTCCACGTCATTCAAAGAAAAGAAAAAAACGAAGAAACACTCCTTTTTATGGCTGCATATTTTACCTTTTCTGTCATCCTTACATCCATTCTTTTGTAGCGCTCTGTCCACGCCTCCGACACATACATACATTATAACAACGTAAATGGTGTTAGAAATAAATATGATGGATTAGATGCATTTCAAATGGAGTGCTGTGTTGCCATACATGAGGTGAAATGTTGATGTAACCGCAGAGGAAATGTGTCTGGCTAATGCAGCAGCAAAGAAAAACAGAACAAAACACTAAAAATAGAGTAAAACTCAACTGGGGCTTTCTAAATATTCTGCAGCTGACAGTTCCAACAGATGCTGGGAGGAATCTGTGAATGCCCAGAAAAAAAAGACCGTTACTTACATGTGGAGGGTACAGACAGAATATGTCCACATTTTTAATGCAGCAAATATTTACCCAAACATGCATCTAGATTTCAATCTGTGCCAGGGATTCACAAAATATTTAGTATTTCAATTTGAAGATGATGATTAAGCAAATGTTTTTAAAGCGTTCTGCCCTATAATGGGAGATATCAAAATATGTTTTGATGCTACAGCCACAAAAATAGAAGTCCTAGGCTCCCCACTATTGGGTAATTAATTTTTTCTATATTAACAAAAATGGCAAGTAAACTCCTGCACACTGTCTTTGCACAAGTAAAATGGTAACTTTTCATTACCACAAGGTTGCCAATGTATTAATGAAATTCAGATAGTGTCACCTCCATTGCTCTCTGTTTGTAAGAGACATCAACGTAAAGTTTGCATCTTTATTTGAAGCTAAAAGGACTAGAAAAATGTCCACCTTTTGTGGATTTTGTGGACCACTGCTGCGCTATTTATTTTTCTACTGGCAGTTGTGGTCCAAGAATACGACTGAAGATCTGTTTCTTTAGAGCTTTGGTACAATAGTTATCAAAGTATTGAATATTTGAACAACCTGTTTGGGTGTTTGTGTTGGTGTATTTCTTGGTGTGATGCAGTGACGGTAGCTTAACTCATCATCTCTTCACCAACAAGATTGAGAGTGGAATTGATCTTCTCATCTGTGTATTGCACATATTTCAATGTGTGTTTCCCCCCACAATGTGAAACACTTTCACTTTTAAAAAGTGTAGTAAGGGCAAATATTCTACATGATCTGGTTAAAAAAGAAAATGTTGTTAGTAAGCGTTAAGGAATGGAGCAAAAGGGTGTGAAGATACTTTGAGATATCAGTGATTTTACTTTATTTATCACCAAACTTCATCAGTCTGTTGTAGTGTCTCCAAAGCCCTTTGGTTCTCAACAAACACAACGATAGAAACAGAGAGAAGTCAAGATGGTTTGACAAGAGACCATTAAGGTTAGAGAGGAGGCGAGGGACAGAAAGACGCAGAGAAATCAATTAATAAAAGGCAGAGTTTAAAGATAAAACAGATGGATATCAAAGGGTTGTAGTTGAGGAGTTGTGGAGGGCTTTGCCTCCTTCCCTCCATCTCTGTTGATTCAACACACATTTTTACTTTTAAGAACACTGAGCAACATTTAAAATGGAGACTCCTGGGAAAGATGCTTCTTTGTGGCGGCCTGCGCCTGCACATTTCCTCTTCTCCAATTTCCACCTCTCTTCCTCCTTCACACCTTCTCTCACACTCTAAACTATTTTCATTCCTCTGTTTCTATCTCCAACCTCAGCTCCAGCTCTGTGAATAATAACAAGCTGTCATTCATACGCAGAGTGGATGCAATGCTGGGATGTGGTTTCACTCTTTTACCTGAAAGTCTCTTGAGATGGGGAATGAAACAGAAACACAAGATATGAAACAGTTTAACTATCATCAAGACAAATCAGATTGAAGTGACTTTTCCACAAGACAACAAAGTTCAAACACAGCTCATTTTGCTGTTTAGACCATTGCTCTAACTGTTTAGACATGGCACATTGAATTGGATTGACATCTCCATGGATTAGGAATAAAAACCTAGCTGATGTTGAAGTGCAAACAAGTGCAGTTCCTCAACTGTCCACTAGAGACTTCATCGGCACATACTGTAAGTGCAGTTCATTTTTTAACAACACATTTTAATTTTATGAAGAAATAGAGTCATGTCTAATAAGGGGTGTTCACTAAAAGCTAGGTTGAGACAGCATTTCAAACATGGCCATCGTCAAGCTTCATAACACGTCGATCAATCGACACCAATCGATGACATAACTGAAACTACGTCCATATTCATACTGTCATAATTATAACAACGCTTTTTTTTACAAACTCCCTCTATACACTGAATCCCTTGATGACAATACCCCCATGGCTGTTAAATACTTGGCACATAGGCGTGTGAACAGGGGACTTTCATCAGTGTTTTGTTTGTAAGTTTGTACACCCAGCATAACTTCCAATAAAAAAGAAAACAAAGGTACAAAACTTACAGAAACAAAAAAAATTAAAATATTTTGGTTTGGGTTTAAAAACATTTATTTATATTTTATGGATGCTAACTACGAAATTATATAATTAGAAGAGTGTGGATTTTAGTTTCCAAGGGCCTCAAATCTGTATACTTTCTGTGTGTGTGTGTGTGTGTGTGTGTGTGTGTGTGTGTGTGTGTGTGTGTCTGTGTGTGTGTGTGTGTGTGTGTGTGTGTGTGTGTTTTGCATATTCATGATTTAGCAGTGCTATTGGAAAACAAGATTTGCATGTGGGTGTGTGTCTGTGGGTGTACAGTGTTACCAAATCAGAAACAGTTTTACCAAATTCAAGCATAAAAATAATCCACAGCACTATTGTTTTTACTGGCTGCAGTACAACCCAGCTCACATGTCTCCTCCACCCCCTCAGCTCGCTCTGCACCTGGAGAGCACCTGTGTCAGACAGGGAATCTGTTGACACAAAGCCAATGTTCAAAGAATTTGTAAGTTAAAAAACACAATAAATTATTCATTACAATAAAGTGAAGCCTAAGCCTAGAATAATCTCAATCTTTTCTTCAGTGGCTGCATGTTGCTCCATCATGTTTCCACTGTGTACAGTATAGATGGTTTCAAACTTGAATTCCTTTAAACCCTACAACACTGCTCCTTAAATTAAACAAATCTTTTTCACACCTTTGATAAGAACTTTTTCAAATGGGTCAGGACGATTATAATTAAACAGTTAAAATGCAAGAATGATGTTTCATTTCTTGTAAAATAACATCACATTTACGTACACTAACCTTCACCAAGTGCTTCCAGTGCCCGGATCCCAGTGAATTAGACAAATCAAGATTTAAATAGAGCAATCATGTTGTATTACAAGATACATTTAAACCCAGTTTGAGACATCCCTTATACTACAACTAACCAGGATTTTAGAATTATGGTTGTAATATTGTTCCAATCTAAATTGCATTTCCTTCAAAACAAATGTGATTTGGGGCGCCGGATAGCCTAGAGGTTATGTTGCGTGCCCCATGTACTGAGGCTATAGTCCTTGTTGCTGTGGCTGTGGGTTCGAATTTGACCTCAGCCCTTTGCTGTGTGTCATTCCCCACTCACTACTCCCAACTTTTCCTGTCTAGATTCAGCTGTCCTGTCATGGTTTGGTGTAAAGTAGAAATATATATTATCTCTAGAGGACAAAAGAGGAGGGGAGGGAAAAGGAGATGAGTTTTGTTGGTAGAGGAAGAAACACCCAACACAAAATCTGTATATATATTTACCTTGCACATAGCTCTGTATATATATATTTATTTCTCGTTCACTGCACATAGTTCTGTTTACATCTGTTAGTCCGATCACTGTCCACTTATATCTACTCTTTTTATATTTTGTATTTTTAAGTTGTATTTAAATTGACACTTTATATTTAGGTTAAAATGTTTCGTCTACCTGCACTGTTGTTAATTTACTGCTCTGTGTGTCTTTGAATTGCCCCCCGGGGACAAATAAAGTTATTTGAATTGATTATGATAACACAAATATCTTATACCTCCTACAGTACTTTGGTGCATATTGGCCTTTCCATGGGTGGATTACAAAATGGGTTTACTGTGCACAGGCCAAGTGAGGCCATGGGCCCCTCAAGCCACCGTCTTTGAAGTGATCTCATAGAGCTACAGATACCAAGTCCAATCAGATATGACTTCTTCTTTTTTTTTTTTTTTTTTACGTGTGTTTATCTGCAGTCATTTCCAGCTAGAAAGGGAGACACTCTCACATGTCTGGCCCTGTTTTCATACAGTGTTCTTTCTTATGGACTATAGTATGGGGCACTGTGACTATCTAAACACGATAGATGTCGTGCAGATGGAGGTTCATCATGGACATTGCAGAAAAGTAATTCTGACACAATCATGGCTTATAGCATATACAACATCTGTTCCTCACATCAGATCCTCCATAACATCAGCTCCAAATGGATTTGTACTGTACTAACTGTGTTGTTCAGGGCTATGTGCTTGTTGCAACCCTTTTTTGTTTCTTCTAACCAAAGCTAATGTGTGTGTGTGTGTGTGTGTGTGTGTGTGTGTGTGTGCATGAGCGTTGAGCACAGTCAGTCCTGCCAGCTGCTGTCTGCCATCCTGAATCACTTTGACGGAACACACAATGCATACACACACTAAAGTACCCATGCACGCACAGACACACACACTTGCACACACTAATCACCTAATCACTTACATCGCGTCGTCCAAATACTTAGTTCTGTCTCAGTGAGTTAAAAACTCTTAACTCTTAAACTTTGCGTTCATTGTATCCTCGAGAAGTGGAGAGGAGATAAGAAAAAAAAGGAGATATGTGTGATCAGATGAGGCCCAGGGACGGAGAAAAAGAGAAGATTAAAGTCACAAAAGTTCAAGGTGTAGGAAAGGTGTTCTGCTCTTCAACACGGACAAGGCCTCCTACATTCAAAATGCAATAAATAAAATCTCTGCCAGCATTCAAATATAAAGCAAAAGGAAATCATAGATGAAAAAAGGGCCCGGCTGGCACATGAAGGACAAAACCAGCTGCTCATTGTAACCCAACATTTTTTCTTTATGTCTCCGACTGCCAGAGTTATATCACTTTTTAGCATTTTACAGTCAGCACGCAGCGCACAGATCCGAGCCAGTAACACTTCCATCCATCAACTCTCTGGTTCTTGTTTTATGCTGTTCAGATTCAAAATGAAGGATGGTGTCCATCACAACATGAACACCTCTCAAGACACAGGAGGCATTCAGGAATCCTTTTCCAAGTACGGGAAATCTGAGATTTCTAAAAGCATTGTTAAATTTTTGATGAGGATATGAAGTTCGAGAAATGTACATACAGTATAGTGTGTGCATATTGGCTTTAAATTCCACTTTATCTTTGTGCTGCTTTGCATGTTTTAACAGTAATTGTGGAATACTTTCCTCAAAGCAAAATAATTAAAAGAGATACTCTTCTATTTCACCTAACGTTCTTCCTCAACACTGTTAACCTTGTTGCTGCTAGCTTTCCTCAAAGTTGACACCAAGTTGACACCATTTCATCTGAGGGCTGCTGCTTGCTGGAGCTTCAGCTGATATCCTGAATGATGATGATGCTTGGTATGTACAGGATGTCTGACAGGTCAAATGTTGGCTGGTGAGTTTGAATATACATCCATGTAGCAGGTTGTAGTCCAGAACGTTAACCGTGAGTGAGTGGGTGGGGTGATGTCGAAGTTCAGGTTGAGCAGAGTTCCTCTGGTTTCTACTTTTTAATAGTCTCCTCAGTTGCCGTTATATTGTTTTCTACTGTTGTGTTTGGCTTGCAGAAACATCCTTAATGAAGTTGTAGTGATTTTAAATCAGAAACAGTCACTGTTACTGAAGACTCCTCCTGCTCTTGCGTGCTCTAGCGAGGCCTCCATCTACACCAAACCAAACTGAGTAAATCGAGATATGACCGCACGTGAGATCCTAGCCCTTTACAGAATGGGATTCAGCAACAGCTCGGCCATCATACATTATTGCACTTTCATATTGATTCTGCAAACGGTATAATATTGGTGTCCCTTTGTGGGATTTCTCATTGTGTTAACAGCGTTGCTGAAGCAAGACAGGCACAATGTGTAAACAGTGGAAGCTCAACATACACAATGACACCCAGACCTGTTCTCCCCTTCTGGCTCCACCGTCTGACTGTACAGTGATCCTGCCTCGCCCCTTTACCTAACGCCCACTGGACTTTACATTTATTTTCTTACATGCACTCTGTGAGTAGGTTATATACACTGTAAGGTTTTTTTTTCTTTCTCATATGCACAGCTCCTACATTGCACCTTTTGTACATTTTGTGTCTTATTTTTTATTTATTATATTTAAAAAAATTTTAATTCTATTTTATATATTGTAATAGCTTCTTATACTGTTTTATTTAATTTGTTGCTAGTTCTGCTTTATTTCCTTGTTAATTGTTTAGCACCAATACACCAAGTCAAATTCCTTGTATGTGTAAATATACTTGGCAGTAAAACCCGATTCTGATTCTGATTATTCTCAGTGCCACTCACATTGAAGGCGAGACATTACAGGGTTTTAAATATAGTGTCTTGAACTGGCAATAGAGTAACGGAAAAACTTCCGCTGTGATGTTCACTTGTGAAAGGCATTTCAAGAAAATATCATGACCCAAATTTCCCGAGCACATTTGCATAAAAATAAGAATAAGAAAGGAGTACAATATGTGCCATAAAGACAAGAGGTAAACCACATATTGTTATTTTGGTTTCTATTTACTTAAGACATGGAAGAAGGGACATAAAGTGGAAAAAAAAAATCCACTGCATAACTGAAGCAGCATTTGCAGCTTTTGCTTTTTTTTTGTAATGTTTCTTGGTTTTGCAAAACAAAAGAATCATGTCCAGAATACAAAATGTACACTGACGCTCACTGCCCAGTATGAGGTCTATTCATGCACCTGGAGCATACTTTAAATGTTGTGTTCGCTTATGTTAAACTGTATGCTAATTCACTTCAGCATGGACCCCTAGTGCGGGTGACTGTGCATAACATTATGAGAAACAGGTACACTCCTTGATACTAGTGCGTCCAATTTAAGACCCAGCCGGTTGCATAAGGATGGAGGCTGTCCTAGTTCAGCACTCTCATGCTGAACATCTCCTTTGATTAAATACAGTACACTATCATTCAGAATTGTTGAAAGTGATGAGATGTATGAATATGGTTTGTGAGATACAGCTTCGTCGGTGAACAACAGGGGCGATGTTTTCTCTTTTCACAGAGGATATTTTTGATGTGCTCTAAAACTGTCACCTATAATGAATCTGAGCGCATCGCGATAAACAGCGTCGAGGGGCTTGAGAGTATAGGGCTGCGGCATCCATGTAAATCACATCAGAGCAGTCGAATACTAATAAATAATGTTGTCAGCACATGTAGCTCACTCAAAGTACCATATTATTTATTTCTGTGAAAGTACCCTAATTTTACCCTCAGCTTTCTGCTCATTTCAATTTTCATCATTTAACAGATCTCAATGTAGTGCTCACATTTTTAGCTCAGGTATTAAAATTGATGATCATATTTACTTTGGTGAAATACTGGGGAGCATATGATTAGTTTCTCTGGATTCACAAGATGGATTAATACATTAGGGAGAGAGTGTGAGTGTTATGGGCATGCAGGTGACTGTGTGTATATCTGCACACACTCACACATGTACAGTGAAAAGCAAATGTATGTTTTTTTGGGATTATTTGCTCAATCTCATCAGCCCTTTAAAGCAATAATGTGTAAACATTCTGTTTGGTGCTCATTAGAGCCCAACAAAACACTTGTTGTAAAACACTTACACAGGTGTTACACCTACCCCTGTTAGGGTTGTTTCACACCCCCCATTGTCCGGTTCATTTCATCAGTTTGAACACAAACGTACTTTACTTGTTCCGTACTCTGGTACCATGCCTGAGTCCTCTTGAAGAGGTGGAACGCAACCATGCTCAAACAAGGAAGTTGACCGCTATATGATGTGATTCTGAACGGCTCCTGTCACTTCAAAAAGCGTTGTATATACGCAGCACGGCTCCGTGTCATCCTCTGAGCTGCACGATAGATGTGGAAGTAGGAAGAGGGTCGTTGTTGGCATCTCAGAAATAACAAAAACATCCACAGTTAACAGGATGGAGCCCGTGACTGGTTTCCATGGTTGCTTGTTCTTCTTCTTTCTGCTTTCTGGCGGATTTGAAAACCAATTATGTGCATACTGCCACCTGCTGTATCGGAATGTGTACATACACAAGTGTAATCTTGTGTCATGAAGCTGTATGCTTTTTGTATTTTGGCCTTATATCATGTCTTGATTATATCAAATACAATAAATCATTGTTATCTACTTGTTTTTTTTTACACTGCCAATGTTAATGTGTCTTCATGATGACAGCTCATTTTCTAAACACTGAGCCAAAGAGAAACATACAAATTCCCTTTCAGGATTAGTTTGACGCCATGGTATTCACTCAATCTCAAAAAAACATATTTACCTTTTTTAAAAGGCACATAATGCTCATCCAAGAGGTAAAACTACAAGTTTAGGTTGTAAGTATCATATTTAAAGTGTTATTGAAATCAGAATCTGGACTTGAGTTTATATAAAACAACAGCATCAATACATGTGTCAAAAAATTCAGTCTTTTTCTGCAGCCAGACTGGAAACGGTAACCTGAGGAGGGAAAAGCAGAAAGCTTCAGTGGTGAAGATTATTGTGGAGATGGATGAGTAGGGAGATCAAAAGATAAGGAGGAGAACAAACAGAGAAGTGGCTAGTGAAATCCAGAGAAGAAAAACAAAGAGCGCAGAGGAGGGGGTCAAAAAGAAATGGAGGTGTAGAAAACACAGGGGTCTTGAAGGGGTATGAGGGAAACCCTTCAAGGATGAGGGCAATGGTGTTCACATGAAGCAGATGAACGTTTTACAGGAGCAAGGAGGAAGAACACTTCAAGACAAGAGGAGAGAAAGAGGGCAGGCAGCAAGATTGATGGACGTTCACAATGAACGACTGAGGGTGGTGTAAACAGCAGGGTCAGGAGGGAATGAAGGTGAGGAGGACGGGGAGAGAGGGGTGAGGGCAGAGTCAAGAGGAGGACGGAGAGAAGGACACAGGGGAGGAAAAGAGGAGATGGTAGTGATGGAGGGAATTAAAGATGAAGCTGCAGCAGAGGAGGATAAAGGAGAGATGCAAAGAGGGCTGCAGTTTACCCTCAGAGAACACATTGCACCTGCTTTAAAACGAGAACCTTTTCACTGAACAGATTGTGTTCTTACTTTTAAACGCAGTCGCGGTAATTAGAACCATCCTATTTCATTAACATGCAAGTTTGAGCTCATTGACTGAGAATTTAGTTTTCTGTTTTACACTCAATTTTCCCAAACATGTCATAACTTTTTTAATAGATTTCCAAACTTTCATGGAGCCCCTGAATTTAATTAATCTCCGGACGCAATTAAAATCAACTTGCAAAAAAATGTGAGAGTATTTTTAATACGCATAATCCATCACAGTGAGCGGCTCCTTTGTTTCTTTATTTCTTTATTTTTCTTGTCAAAGTTACGTTTCCATTTTATGGTAATGCAGTTACATGCGGGGGCCATTTCAAATGGCTCCTCAAACGTGCATTCAGTAATGCTCCAATGGACGGCTGTTTGTCTTCCACAAAAAGCAGAGCACTGTCAAGAAAACAACAGTAAACAAGCACTGAAGGTATGAAGAGGATAACGTGAAATTGTTCTATTCTTGCTTTGAAATTGTTGTTGCTCTGTGACTGACTAAAAATTCCTGATGCCAGAGTGTCCTCAAGTGCACAGAGAGAGTGAGTTTAAAATACGTCCCTGCACCAGCTGCACCACAATAGAACCACAATGTCAAATTGACAGAAAAAAAACCGGGGCATTGTTCGATGTGATGGATGACCCTTATCAAAGGCAAGTTTGAGGTCTGTGTTTTTAAAATGAAAGGAAGAATGTCAGAAACCTCTCTAAAACAGAGGGTACATTAAGCCAGCAGCAAGTTGCCAAGTAAGGCAACATCCTAAATTCTTCTTAGTCTTTCCTTAAATCTTTAACCGTATAAATCTGAGGACGTTTAACACAGAAGGCCTGATTCACAGAATTACCATCTGCTGAGAGTTGGTGGTAACTGCGCAGTGTTTACAAAGGATGTCTTTGTGAATTCCCCGCTGAAGCGTTACTTGTTTTGGTGCACCAATGTTTGAAAGTTCAATTCATAGCCTTTATTTGAGTAAGTACATCGACAAAAAAAAAAAAATGTCTGTAGTCCTCAAAGTGGTTGGCCCAGGTCCAACCCTTGGCATCATTCCCACATGTCATTCCCCTCTCTCTTGTCCTCATTTCATACTCTATCCACTATGCCGTCCTCCAAAATAAAGGCATGAAAGGCCCCAAAGTGAAAAGACAAAAATCAACAACTTCATTACGTAGTTACAGTCAATCATTACCTTCTCCTTTGCTGCTTTTCACTGAATTATCATTATTAGTGTAGACATTTTAAGGCGTTTTAAATTAGGTCTTGTCATGAGTGTCAAAAAAACACCCTTGCATAAACCAAAAATATTGAATAAACAAAAAAAGGCAATAACAAAAGCTTATTTTTTGAAATGTCCAAAGAAACGCCACAAAAGGCAAAACCATTCATGAGGAGAAACACTGGAATGAAGGCAGGAGACATGAAGCATAGAAACACGGGAAGGTGTCAGACAATGAACTGAAACAGAAGGGAAGAAACACGGAGACTAAATAGATCGGTTAAACAAACACAGGTGAGACTAACAAGACACAGGCGAGGACAATCAGGACAATAAACACAGGAGGGAAAAAGACAGAGAGGCAGGGAGAAACACAATATACATGATACACGGGGGGGAAAAAACAACAACATAAAACATGAAACACTAAACTCAACAGAAAATATACACACTACGACATCAAGAAACAAAAGGATAAGACATTACAAATTTAAACAGTAAAGACTAAAACACTCAAGGGAAACAAGCAACACCAAAACAAAATAATATAAGAGAGGAAATGTAAGCTCTGTCACTAATTATAAAACTACACAAGACCAAATCATGACACCCATCCTACTTTCATCAAACACTGGGTCCAGCCCTCTGACAGCGACTCTGACACACACACACACTGAGAAGGAGGAAAGAAAGTGGAGAGAACTGGTGGGGCGACACGTTTCTTCAAAAGCACAACACATAAACTTGTGACTCGCAATTTTGTTTCTTAAACGTCATCGACCATTTCTAACGGTTAACGGCCGATATTTGTTGCCACAGCATGAAGGAGCACTGGGACGAGGTGGTGCTTATAGCGGGAATACACACATCTGAAATCAATGGCAGCAGTGTCACCTGTAGACTATATGTGTTCAGAGTGGTGAAGGTGATATCTGATAGAATCTTATTGTAGATTAGTCATGGAGATGAGGAAACTGGTTTTCATTAAACAACACTAAAGTGGTGTCATGATGTGCTTCAGGTCACCTGACTGACGTGGCTCGTCCTGGGATATGACTGTTGCACATGCACACATTGTAATTGCAATGGTACAATGATATATGGTTCAGCTCTAATGGATATAATGAAATGAGGTTTAAGAGCTTTAAGATTAAACTCGAGCCAAGATCTTCACTTAATTAATTAACTTATCTATTTTCCACCTTGAAAGGAAAGTAGTGTCTGGCACGCTAAGCCAAACAAAAGATTATTTTTTGTCTTTAGCTTGCTGTTTTGTTTTTGGGGGTCGCAGACTTCCTGTACCTCTTAAAGCTCTTCTACTTCCCCGTTGCTCTGCTGACTGTTCAGATCGTGTGTCCTGATAGAGGGTCGAGGTCCGCCGTGTGAATGTGTGTGTGATCCTGCTAAGTGAGAGTGTGGGGCATGTGTGAGGAGAGAGAGCGAGAGGGTGGATGGATGGAGGGAGTGATGCAGATAATAGGTGACTCTATCTGGAAGTGAGAGACGGAGAGGTGGGGAGGGAAGTGAGAGAGGATAGATGGATGGAGTGCAGCAGCGGGATGAGTGTAGATAATGGCTAGACATAATATCTGGGAGAGCGGGGAGGAGAGAGGGAGGAAGAGAGACAACAGGTAAAGTGAGGTAAAGCGAGCATGGATGGACAGAAGGTATGGAAGGACATGGGTAGAAGAAGAGAGCTGATAATGGGCTCAGGTATAATGTCTGGAAGCAGGAGAGACAGACAGAGGGGTAAGGATGGTGACTGCGTGCAGGACTGAAGCAATGAGTATAGATAATGGGCTCCATCTAATGTCTGGAGGGAAGAAAGGTGACAGAGATAAGAAAGAGGGATGAAGAGTTGAATGCGACTAGTAGAGGGATGGTGCTATCTTCATACCTGTGTGCTACGCTGCTTGATCACACACTGACAGTTTATGTGTGTTTTGTTAAGTGATGGGTGTGTGTGTGTGTGTGTGTGTGTGTGTGTGTGTACTCTGAGCACTTCACCCTCAGGCTTAATGATGTCTGCCGTATGAGTCAATAGCTCCTGTCAAACATGAAGTTCTGACGATTTCCAAACAATTTCTTGGCATGAGGTCTTGAAATTTCCCCCTGTGAACCTTCCAGCGGGAGACTTGCTGTTGTCAGACACCATCTCGCTGCTCAGAATACTTGGTTGGGTTCAGGCAAGTGTGTGTGCCGGGGTAGAGTACAAGGCGGATGAGACACATTAATTCAGACTTTCTCTGGGTTTATATCAGGGATGTGTGTGATTCATCGTCTTAAACATTACATGTTGTCACCCTTGCTTGTTGGCTCCAGAATTTGTGGGTTAAACAATTTATAAATTCATTAATGTAAAGGCCCTCGATGCCGGTTACATTTTGTTCTCTTAGCTGTACGCAGCCACCCACCACTAGTTGGGGCTGTGGCTGCAGTTATTGGGCCTGCTCTTCTCGTCCTTCTGTCTGGTAAGTAAAGCAGCACAGTTGTCAGTTGCATGTCATAGGAGCTGTGTGGTTTGGGAGTGTTTTGATCTAGATAAAAAAGAAAGTTGTATTGTTACCATATTCAGTACATGCATGTGCACATTGACCTGCAAGGGGGCCCGAAGGCTGGTGGTGCTAGCACTGCTAACGATAGCCACACTCTGCTTACCATTTTGACATTGAGCAATGCACAAAGAGCCACATTTCTCAGTGGCAGGCTAGAAGATTTTACCAATGTCTATTCATGCTACATAATCTGTGCTGACTTTTGACTGAGTGTTTTCGAACCTCAGACTAGTCGACCAGTCTAAATTTTAATTTCCATTTAATCAACAGTTAATATGTAGCAAGGAACATCCCTACTATATCACTGCGCAAGTATAAGAATGGTTCCTCAATTCAAACACAGATAAAAAAAAACACATTAAAGAAAACTGAGACAGTAAAGAATAAAAAGCAGAGAAACTCTGATCAACAAGATCGACGTCATCACACTACCTCTGCCATACTTACTCCTGATGAAATAACCTGCTGTGTTCTTAGTCCTAAACATTCTGCTTGAATTGGATTAAAGAAATGAGGCTCTCTCTGTTCACATACAGGATGCTCCCATCAGAGAACATGTCAAATCTTCATATTTTATGGGGTGTGTTGTATGTGTCAAAGTGTTCATGAGGGCTCAAAATGGAATAAAAACAGAATGGGACACGTCATTGTGTCATTACATGACACTTGGTTTTAAGAAATATTGAATGTGTGATGATTTTAAGTTGTTTAATCACAGATTCTTTTTGATTTAGCAAGCTAAACTAAAAAGTCAAGAAAACCACTAAATTAAATCCTAAAGGGTAAACTAAATTACATTTGAAAAACTTTACAAATGTTCTAATGAAGAACTTCAACAGTGATTAATCACTTGTTGTCATTTGCAGATAATCTTTTGTATTTACACAATCCGTACTAGCTTGCTTTGTTCATGTTTAGTTTTGGGCGGGACAATGCGTTTATGTGTCATCATTTTTTCTAATACTATGGACAAGTAACACAGACAAGTTCTCACAAAAGGGCACAATATTGAGGTGAAAGAGAAAGCTTCTGTTCTCACTATTTGACATTAGGGAAGCCCTGAGCTCTCAGTGGGAATGTACCCAAATGTCTGGGAATCCAAATTCAGGAAGGTTGGGTTTGAGAAACTGTGAATACTGTCGGTCAGTTGACGCTGTTAGCTGCGCATCTCTCCATCATCGTCATCCAGACTGATTCCTGCACATGTCCTGTACGTGACAAATAAACTGATTCCTGTGAGTGTACTCTGTGTGTAGTGCAGGTAATGGGCTTGATCTAATGTCTGCAGGAGAGGTAGAGGAGAGGGGGGCTGAGCGGAGAGGAGACAGGAAGAGATGGATGTGTTGATGGAGAGGACTGGAGGGATGAGTTTAAAATATGGTTAGATGTGATGTCTGGAGACAGAGAGGGGCAGAGTGCTGGAGAGAGGAATGCTGGAGCTGAGCATAAATGATGAGTTAGGTCTAATGTGAGGAGGAGAGGCGAGAGGACATGGGGGAGGAAAAAAGGGGGAGAGTGGATGGATGGAGGGACAGCGTATACGGGAGTGAGAGGAAGAAGGAGAGATGGATAGATGGAAAGTGGAGGGATGAGTATAGATAATGGTTGAACCTAATGTCTGGAGGGCAGACATCCATCTGACTGACCGAATTATAGTCGGGCTCACTTTCCGCAGACTAATTACTGGAACACAGGATTCACTCTCTGTCTTCTGCCCTCTGTGGCTTTTCTTTCCCTCTGTGTCGGTACTCGGGGTGATTTTGAGGGGTTATGAGAGGGGAGGAAAGCGCACATCTTTGCTCGGCTCGTACATCAGCCCACCTGCCCTCTTTTCTCCCCTTGTTAGCGCAGATCCTCGCATATACCCTCCAACCTCTAACAGATGGTTTTCTAAAGAAAATACACTCTGATACCTGCCCACCGCTGTGCTCATTTGCCTTATTTTTCTCATTCCCAGCTCTCTTTTGTCAGCCCTCTGTTTTTAGACCTAATCCAAAGAGGAGAAACAGCAATCTACCCGTCTGCCACTCTGCTTGTTAGTGCTGCATTGTTAAAGCTTACACCTCTTGTTCAGGAATATATTCAGGTAGTGAATAAGTCAGGAAACAAGCCACACGCTCAATGCAATATTTATCATGACCCCGTTGCATGTCCTTTAAGAAAACGTTGATTCAATTGGGCCGTCTTATGAGGAAAAAAGAGGCGTAGAAAACAACAAACCTGCTAGCTCTTGAGTTTAATAAATGTTAGGACTAGAATAAAGGAAATACGAACATACAGTAAAGTGCTTTTATAGGATGTAGTGTCACCAGAGCGCCTTCACTGAGCCTCGGCATAAATTCTACAAGTGTCTGGATCTTACAGGGAGCCAACAGCACAGCCACTTTACAAAAAACTTCTCTCCCTGTGTCTTGATCACAGGGGAAAAAAAACATGACTCTGGCACTGCTAAATCTCCTGCTGTGTTCAGTTTGATTGAGATACAGTCTCTGGGACTGCGACTGGATTCAGTTTACATCATTTCCAGGCTTATCAAAGCAATTTCCCTCCATTCCCTGCTGATGCAGCTATTATCCTCCTTGTAGATTGATCATATTCACTCGCTTTGAGAGAGCATTTAACATGTTGTTTGAGACATCCGCCGTAGCTTTAACCATGACACGCTAGACCGCTACCTGGGCTTTCTTGCACTGATTGTGTTATTTTGTTTTTATTTTGATAACTTTTAGCCAGTGAGGTACGGTTGTCAGGATACCAGAATTTTAAACCTCGATAGTAAAAATGAAATTATACTGGTACCTGTTTCCACACCATGGCATCCACAGTAGAAGTCCTACCCACCTCCAATTCATTTCTTATTTTTTCAATTGCCAAAAAATGCACTTCTACACATTGTCTGAATTGTACAAATATATTGGCAACGTTTTGGTACTGGATTGTTGCCAATGTATTTGTGCAAATATGACAGAGTGACCTCTGCCGTCACCTCCTCTGCTCTCAGTCTGTTTGTAAGAGACATCACGTAACTGTAGTAACTGTAAAGTACTCTAGAAACGTCGGTATTGACCAACCTGTGAATTTGATTGACCCACAGCAGCTCTCTCTCTCTCTCTCCCTCACGGCAGCTTTTGGTAAAAAATATGACTGAAGATCTGTAGTTTTTTTTAAACTTCTGTACTTTTTGATACTATCGATCATTAAATGTTTTATTGTGTTTATAATGACTTAGTAACTTCAACCCGAGCATTACTTTTTGTGAAAAACTGAATGGAACTACAACCAGTCATTTGCAGATATTAACCGATGTGGATCTAAGGTCTGTTTACTGTGAAACTGTTCGATACTACATTTTAGAAATCGATACGCTCTCTGTTATCTTATTGATCAGTAGGTATATGCTTTAAAAAACTCTTCAGATCTTCAGTCACATTTTTTAATCAAAAGCTGGCACGTGAAAGAGAGAGACAGCACTTTCTATATTTCACAGATACGTTCGCAACGTTTCAGTAATGAAATTTGCCTGTAATTTTTGTTTTTTAAAACAAAAAAAATGGCCCCGTTGTATTTTTGTTGTCATGGTGACAAAACATGTTGTCATGAATGGTTGGAAAACAAGGAGAGGTGGACCCAAGTGCAGAATAAACTAAAAGTATTTAATAATCAAAAAAGGCAAACAAAAACTTGCTATCAAAATCCAAAACGAAAAAACAAGGAGACACTAGCAGACTGACAACTAACATTCAACAAACGACAGATCAGGAGGGCGGCCTGGAGGCCGACCAGACGACAGGGGACCAGTGAGAGGCCGAGCCTCCCATGAAGACACGGTAGTGGGCGGAGTCAGCAGAACCGCCGATGAGGGCGCAGGAGTCGGCAGGACCTCCGACGAGGGTGCAGGAGTCAGCAGGACCTCCGATGAGGGTGCAGGAGTCAGCAGGATCTCCGACGAGCGCGCAGGAGTCAGCAGGATCTCCGACGAGCGCGCAGGAGTCAGCAGGGCCTCTGACGAGGGAACAGGAGTCACCAGGACCTCAAACGAGAGTGCAGGAGTCGTCAGGATCTCATACGAGAGTACAGGAGTTGCCAGGACCTCAGACGACGGCTCAGGAATCGGCAGGGCCTCTGACGAGGGCGCAGGAGTCAGCAGGGCCTCTGACGAAGACACAGAAGTGGGCAGGACCTCCAACGAGGAAACAGGAGTTGGCTTCGCTTCCCACAGAGAAACGGGAGTGGGCGGGGCCTCCCAAGGAGACACGAGAGTGGGCAGAACCTCCAACCAGGAAACAGGAGTGGGCAGAACCTCCCACAGAGACACAGGAGTCATAGGAGTGGGCAGGGCCTCCCACAGAGACAGGGGAGTGGGCAGAACCTCCCGCGCAGACACAGGAGTCAGACGGCGCTCTGCCGGAACAGGGGGCAGACAGCGCTCTGCTGGAACAGGAATATGGAGCAGACAGCGCCCTGTCATACCTAAAATCCTTACTGACATGGAACAACAAAAGGTCACTGTCACTGCTAATCATCAGAGACAACACCACTCTATGAACTCACTGATCGATTTCAGCTAATCATTTTAGCAATCAATCACACTCCTTAGGGATCTCAGAAGGTCTCTGTGTACCTTCTGTGTCTCTGTTTGTTGTTCCCGGCTGCTCTTAAATTATCCATTGCATAACCAGACAAATGATGAAATTTTAAGGACTCTAGGACGAGATGTCTCATGGCCGGCACGCACCTGTTTGTGAGTGTACCTGCTGTATGTGTGTGTGTGTGTGTGTGTGTGTGTGTGTGTGTGTGTGTGTGTGTGTGTGTGTGTGTGTGTGTGTGTGTGTGTTTGTGTGTGTGTGTGTGTGTGTGTGCTGTTTATGGGCTGCTGTAGAGAGGCTGCTATAATGATAAAGTAAATACAAAGGGCAATGTGGGTGTGTGTCAGTGCAGACTGTGGATATGTGGATCAGAATGCATAAAGGAAGATTGTTACTTGTGTGTGCTGCAGACATTGAGCCCTTTGTCAGAAATCAATAGGCACCCCGTGTCTTTTGTCGGCCTGAGCTGACTTCAGGATTAAAGGTTCAATAAAGAATATAAGCTTAGATAAACAAAAAAGACACTGTAAAAATAATAATGTGTGTGTGTGTTTGTGCCTGGTTTGTGTGGGTCTGTGAACATATCAAAGATCTGCCTCCTATGGTTTGCATGCTGTTTTGTTTTCAGTACATGAATCGTTGCTCCAATTAAGGTCTACCCCACTACCTGTGTGTGTGTGTGTGTGTGTGTGTGTGTGTGTGTGTGTGTGTGTGTGTGTGTGTGTGTGTGTCTGTGAGTGTGTGTGTGTGTGTGTCTGTGAGTGTGTGTGTGTGTGTGTGTTTGTGTGTGTGTTAAAGAGAGGGAGACAGATAATTAAATCTACCTACATGCCTCTCTACCTGTGGCTCTCTCTCAGTATATCTGAGCGAATGACACTCATATTAACACACTGGTGCATGTGTGTGTGTGTGTGTGTGTGTGTGTGTGTGTGTGTGCTTGTGTGCTTGTGAGTTAGTGTGTGTGTGTGTGTATGTTTGTATGTGTTAGGTGAAAAAACAAGAGACTTTTTAATTGGAGGTTGGCCCTTTTAGTTTAAAAGAAAAACAATATAATTTGATTTGGAATGTTTCACCTGCTGCATTCACACATCAGCTCACCATGGGTTCACACAGACTTCATATGGACAATGTTGGGTATATTTATGTTTTTCTCTTTATTCCTGCGTGATCTCTTAGTTCTC
Organism: Labrus mixtus; assembly: GCF_963584025.1. Classification (NCBI taxonomy): domain Eukaryota; kingdom Metazoa; phylum Chordata; class Actinopteri; order Labriformes; family Labridae; genus Labrus; species Labrus mixtus. The sequence continues at coordinate 31,089,397 of NC_083612.1, read as the reverse complement.
CTGTGATGTGTGTACAGCGGATAATGACTGCGCTCTGCTGCGCTCACCTTCCAGAAACTAATCCAGTGGGGCAGGGCGTGTGCCGTCCGACGGAGTAAAACTGTGACGCTGATGGGCCGCTGCGCGCATGGAGTATGTGGGGATTGGGCATAAGCAACGCTTGAATCGGCCTGTGCTTACAGTTCAGAGTTAACCTACTTTTACCTTTTACCTTTTATCCTGTCCGCACGAGATATTAACTTGTGTGCACAACATATTTTTTCTTTACTTTCTGGGACTTCAGGGGCTCCGTAGAAAAAAATGCTAGGGCTAATTTAAAAAGCAGAGTTTGGTCTGACTTATAATGTTTTTTTTAAACTCTTAACACTGTCTACAACTTCAGCATACCTAGAATTATCCCTTTTTTTCATCAAGCTCAAAAACTGCCACCATATCCGAAACTTTTCCCTCATAAATGATTGCTCATATAATAAGTGAGTGTACCTGTAAAGTCTTTTAAATTGTTATCAATGATGTGCAGACAGCGGACAGAGCCATCTGAGAGGGAAAATAGTCTAGACGAGAACTTTCCCATAAACCTTTAAGATAAACTCATGGCCTGTTGTGGTGTTGATTCGTGACTTTTATGGCTGTTTCTTAATATCTTAAAGTCTGGCCATACTTTAGTTATGAAAATAGGATTAAAATCACTTCAGTAGAATTGTATTTGTATAGTCAGGAGGAAGGTCTTAATTATATCTTGAAACTGAGATGTGTCATGAACCAGAAAAAAATGCACTCTTTTAAATATCTGACCTGGGATGAGAGTCCATTAAACCATAGAATAGGTGTTAAAATAACCGTTCAGGATACATTACTATTGAATATATCATCTCAGCCTCTGAAATGATCCCAGGTCAAATCCTGTCTTTCTGTTGTTTTATAACATTTAGTTGTTTCATTTGTTTGCAAGGCTACAATCAATGTTACTTCTTTACTTAAATGCCTGACTTTCAGGTTTCTATATCAAGTTTACAATTTTATACTTTTTCAATTACAGTCACAGTCACATCTTTCCTTTAATTGATGAAGAAGGTTTTCTACAAAAATGTGTGATTGTCAATTTAACACTGAGTCTAAAAGACTAGGTAATGACCCTTTATTTGAACGTTTTTTTATATCATTAGATGCATGGTTGTCTTCCTTAACCAGACACAACAAAGCTCCCCCATTAAAGCTGCATGTGCATGCTGTGCTGGCTGCTGGTTAACATTTAATTCAAGCACAGAGTGAGCAAATTCTGAGCATTGTACCCCACAAGTAGACCCTAGTAGTTTAAAGCAAACTGTTATCTTGGAGCAGAAAACACAACAACTTCTGGGTGACTGGAGACAAAATCAGGGAAAGTCTGCTCATACTGAGCTCCTTTTAAAATATTGATGTCTGAATCATAGTTTTAGCAGCAGGTTATTCTCAGAGTAACAACAGTGTATCTCGATGTGAACAAGCCAATATGTCTTGAGATCTACTGTGCCATCATTCTGGCCCACACACTGTTTAATACTGAAGACTGCTTTTAACAAGAAATAAGAAAGTTGCATTCTTTATAATTGCGTTATTAAAACTGTTTATTGATATACATCGACAGTGTACCGTAAAATCTGTTGTATATGACGCACTGTTTATACATATTTTGTCATCTAAAAAGCTGGCTGTGTCCCATACACTGGTGTCTCCAATATAATAGTATAAAATACTGACACATGCACCGTTATTAACGCATTGCAGCTGCCACTATCACCCGCTGCGCATGACCTGACGCAATTTGGAATTAGGTCCGATTAATCGATGTAAATAAAGTTGCCACTTTGCTGTACAAAGTGTGCTAGGATACATATCCACATGGACCAGGCTGGTGGCGCCACTTTTTAACAGTTTTTGTACCTCCTTAGGGCATAATCATGCATTTATAGAAAACATTGGTATACTGGAAGGAAGAATGTGCAATATTTTACACATTTATACAGCAGAAATCAATAATATCCTCTGTCTACAATAAGTGAGAAGCATGAGTCCCTCCAGCTGTGTTGTTATCGGGCCGTGTTTACATCATGTTTACATTGACGGGACGGCCTTGATTATAAAGCTGTTATTAGTCAAGGACTAGAGAAAAGAAAAATAACATACTCACTGCTTATTTGGATGTCATGCAAGTGTCTTTAGATCACGGTCATTCTGTCAATTTACATGCAATATGAAACTACGAGTAAACCCAAGTATGCTAACATTAGCCTGCTAACACAACAATGCAGGCCAGAGGCGATTGCAGCTCCAGAAAAGGACAATTTTGTCCACCGTTTACGCTTAATGGTGCTTAAGTGTGGTGCGTTCTAATTCAAATGTGAGTAGTGCGGGGTTGGAAGTGTGTGGCGCTGGAGGAGAGCAGAGGCTTCAGTATAGCAGAGTTGTCTCAAGACAGCAGTTTGCTTTGGTTAAATGCTGGTGCTCAAGGGCGACATCTACTGCCAGAAATGCCAGTTTGACTGAAACGACTCCTCATTCAGATACAACAAGTGACCAGCAGAGGTCGGCAGTACGACTCGCAGGCTGTGGGTACATATACTTTACAACTATCAGCGTTGGCTGAGAGCTAATTTACTGTTCTGGTAGCTAGCAGGATTGTAAACGCCACATTGTGAAAACAGATGATACTACAAAAGCTACACAACTGCAAAGAAAGTGCAGGCTGTGGACACCATGGGAGACAATTTAAAGCTTTCTTCTCTCTTGGAGAGCTCCATAAACAGACTGCACCTTATATAGCGATGTGATTTACATTCCAGATTTTACCGTCATTATATAATTGTATCAGCATAAAACGTATATTGTGTTGTTGTATTCCGAAGGATGTATTATTCTCAATAAATGAACTCTGTTTAACTGTTGTTAGGGTTCACCCGAATAATCTCACATAAAAATCACAAATGAAGCCAGCAATAATCCAGTTGTTCTATTTAGTTCATGAAAGAGTATCTCTGTATCTAAGAGCGCTTTAGGCAACACACCCTTTTTTTAATCCATTATCATAATGATGTTAAGATGCACAACACGGACAATTTAAGGTCAACATGTTCCTAGATAAAGATCCATCCATACCTTTGGTCTGGTTTCTGTGTGTTCATGCATGTGACTGTGTGTGTGTGTGTGTGTGTGTGTGTTTGAGGAACAAGGCAGACAAAAGGTGTAGGAAAACAAAGAACTTTATCTCTTCACTGTCAGATTTGGGTCTGTACTAGTGGTGCTAGCAGAGCTTGGCAGTCATAGCACTGCATCAAAGGCCAACACTTTCAGGTTAGCTCTCCCCTTTATTATTGTAGCCCTGAGCAATGGACACACACTAGACTAACACACACACCCACACATACACCCACACACAAGTAAATCCTCCAACCTTGTACCTACATTCCTAAAGGTACACACACACATACACAGACACACACATACAGGTGAGTTATCATTGCTTTGCCCTCAAGAGCACCATCAGTCAAAATGTAATTCAGTCACAACTTGATATACTGGTATGTGTGCATGTGTGTATGTTTGTGTGTAAACTACATATGTGTATGTGTGTGTTGCGTGTGTGGATGGGTGGGTGTGTGATATAATGGCAGGCCAAAGGGGGCAAAGAGAAATAGTGGAAGTCAAAACTCAAAGGTATTCTTTAGCTTTTATTATCACGATATTGCCAAGGGCAGAGAGAGAGAGGAAGAAAGAGGGAGAGAGAGAGTGAAGGAGAGGCAAAGATTGATGGAAAGAAAAGACGGATAAGCAGTGAACAACCGAGAAAGAAGAGGGGGAAGAGACAGTAATCTCTTCTTACCTTTGGGCTTGTAAAGTACTGCTCTTTGGCCAAGAGTTCTGCGTGTGTGCAGGGAGCTTAATATACCTGTGTTGTTTTTGTTTTTATCGGACGCATCCTCTCTGACTGAATCAGCCGTCTGCACCTTGATTTTTTTATAAACTTTGTTTGTTACTTGTGTTTAAAAAAAACTCAGATTTCTTCATGACAAATAAGAAACCCGCTTTTCAACAAAAAACTGAGAGAGGGCATCAGTTTTTCCAGCTCACACGGAGCGAGAGATTTCCATCTTTCTTGGTGTGGCAGATGGTGAAGCGATAGAAATTCTGATGCTTCCCCGCACCACAGCTCTGCTATGATTCCCCAAACACAGACTGAG
>NC_083612.1:31012680-31080180 GCF_963584025.1 Labrus mixtus | reverse complement strand
TCTTTAAGTATTTTCTTCAGTTCAGAAAGTCCTTTGGCTCTCCTGCAGTTGTAGTCTTGTGACGACACTCCGCAACTATGCCTCTAGAAATAGCATCCCTTGGAGGTTTGCCTTGTGGCAGGGCTAAAGGTTGGACAGGGAGTGATCTTGTGAAAGAAACACGTCTGAAACATGTTTGAGCCTCTGAGTGACAGATAAATAAGATGAAGGAAGTGCTGTACCATTAGTGTGAATATAGTTCTAAGAACAACAAACCCGGAGGGAGTTTGACTTTTTGAAGGAAGTTATTGCTCAATGACTGAGTTAAGAATCGACAGAATGAGACTTGTCAGATATTTCAGACAGCACTACTTACAGGTCACCTTATTATTTAGCAGTCAAGTCGAGTGCCCTACATATTAAGGCTGTTGACCTGAAGCGAGCAGAATGGATTTGACTTGCATGTCATTCCCATCTTATTTTATATATTCCCAGTCTTATCAAAAGGTAGAAGCTGCCTACAGTCATATGTCATCATTTTCATCAGGCCTTTAACATGATATGGATATGGTGTTTGTAACAGCAACGAACTCCACAAAGTAAACGATTAATGACAATCTTAACATTAACATTTTTTTCTGCAAAAAACTGTCACTTCAGCTAATGTAATTTATATTAAATTAGGAAAATTATTGGATTATTGAATTATAATCCCTTGATATTTAATCACTGTCTCTTCTCTGCTTTCTAAAGATATTGGATGAGCTCTGACCTGAGGAGCTTCACACCGTGACCTAAAAGAGGATTACACACTTCATAGACACAATGAGCAATCCCTAAGATACAGTATTTGAATGAGAAGTGCTCTGGGTGTGATAGCTCCAGTTGGCAGCTGCCTGTTAAAGTGCCCTTGAACAAGGCACTGAATCGTTAACTCGTCTGGTGACCGTGCACTCACTGCCAGCCCTCTGCTCCATCCCTTCTGAAGTTAGTGAAAGGGCGATTCGGTGAAAGGTGGCTGCTCACAAAACAATCCTAAAGTGCCCTTGATCGAGGTACTGAATTCCAAATTCCTCCAGAGGTGTTACATCGCTGCCAACAGTGAAGAAATGCTCTGTGCTCATATGTAAAGGAGGGATGTCGAGAATAAGGCATTCAATGTACCTTCAAATAAAAAGAAGAGCCCTGCTTCAGAAGTATTCCTTTTAAGCTGTCAAATAAGGCATTCATAAGTATTATTTCATGAGATATCCAAAATAAGTACAACATTTTTACATTAAGATTTATTTTCATGCAAGACAAGTTGATTCATATTTTCTTTTTAGAACATTTCAACAGCAAAGAGATCCAAAGTGCTTTAAATTGGACATATTGATGGCATAAACACAATATAAAAGAGTGATTTAAAAACATGCATTTATATGTTTGTCAGACGTAAAGTAGAATAAAATTAGAATACTAAAATAAGATGAAACTCAATACGACAGATATTAGAAAATACACTGTAGCTGACGAGCGGTGTAAGATATGTGTTTATGGTCCAAAATTGAATTCAACACTACACGATACATGTTTGTTTCAGATATGTGTTGCTTATAAAGTGAGTACTGCTCCCATATGGTTCCTTTTTGTGGGGACTTTAAAAGGAGCTGTCTGAGACGCTTCATTCACTGACTGCAGGAAAGCAAGGTGACATAATTTAATAATTAAATATATATATGAGAATAAAGTGTTTTAGTTTTATATACAATCTTAAAACATATTAAGCAAATGTATCTTTCTTGAACTATCTCCCTCTCCCGTTGTTGGCACCACCAGAAGTAGACTATACAGACTTTCTGTAGGGAACACTGTGTAGATATGGTCAATATATAGCAGCCCTACATAGCTTGGTGATTTTTCAAACCAGCTGTAGTATTTTAAAGTCAATTTTACAACAAGCATAAAGTAAAGAACTTGTAGAGCTGGACTGATGTTGTCGATTCTTCTTGTGAGTACTCTGCAAAGCTTTTTGAATTAGACAAAGCTCTCGGATCGACTTTTCAGAGACACCTGTAAAGAAGGCATTACAGTAGTCATGCCTTCTGAAGATTATGCCATGGAGAAGATTTTCTTAATCCTGCTTAGACATCAATCCTCTAATAACTTTTAAATTGTCTTTATATGGCTATTGAAATTAAGGTCTGAGGCTAACTACGCCGAGATTACCAGTTTTAAAAAAAGTTTTAAAAAATGGTCCATGGAGTTGTACTTCAGTTTTATGTTTACTTATTGGAGGAAAAGCAGGCACATCCAATGATTAATTTGACCATAGTCAGGTGATGTCGTTGCTAAACTGTCTGTTATATTCGGTTAAAATTTCTCATTTTGTTTGTGTCTCATAATTTGCACCAATGTGAGTGTAATTATTAAACGGATTATTACATGAGAAGGTCGGAGCAGGCCATGCATGACGGCGGTGGTTGAGGGATGACACAGTCTGATGGTGGTGGCTGGGCGTCAGGCGTTGGTCCCAAGTGTGAGAAGAAAACATTAAAACAGTTGTTAGGTGTTTATTTAGTTAAATATGAGACCAGGGATGAGTTGAGTAGTTGCACCATATGTTACATAATTCAGGTAAAAATCATTTAAGAATTCATACTGAATGTGTGGCTGATTTAATGTTCATGGGCTGTTTTATCGTTCCACCAGTAGCAATAAGATGTGTGCAGTGTTTGTGCTAATGAAAATGTTCTTGTATCTCAATGAAAAATGCAAAGTGTCTATTTATAGGTTTCATAATAAGCCTGGATATCTGTGTTTAACCAGTTACATCCAGCTTTCCAGCACTCCTTTCCCAGTTTCTTACAACATAGTATTTCTCTGTGGTTTTCTTTTTTTGAATACTTGAATACTAACCCATGTGGGATAATGACATCGATAACATTTGGTTTTGTTAAAGAGCATTGATAGACTGCAGTGAGGTCAGGTATGGGACACCCTGAACACCACTCTGGTGCTGTCAATAAGACACTGTTTGTGCCATTGTGTGTGCTTTGAGTTAGTAATCTCAAAAACGCTACAATAATGTTTTCGAAAGATCTATATCAGTAATACCAGTCTTTGAAATGTTGAGATCCCTGGGGGATTATGAAGCCAAGACTGTGCCCCTTATGGTGTGTGGGCTCCATAACACGCTGAGTCAGTCAATGGTTATTCAACAAGGAACACAACACTTTCTCTTTCTAATGTGACCAGCAATGATTAAATCAAACAATACTTAAACATACAAAGTCAATGCAGATTATGTTCAGTCATTAAAGCAGCAAAAAGTACTTCACTGGCCTTTAGATGCCCAGAGTTACTGTTAGGAACTTTAGTTTGCATGGATTTAGTGGCTCTTGTGAACAAAGCTGTGTGTATTTATATCTTTGATGTTCCTGTCCTGTACAGACGTGTGTTGGATTCTCTAAGAAAAAATGTATCCTGCTTCCTTAACTGCCTAAAGTACAACGAAAAAATACATTATTTTTTTATTTTATACATTTTTTAAAGGTTTATTTTGGGGCTTGTTTTGCCTTTATTTACAGATAGGACAGTGGATAGAGTCAAATCAGGGAGAGCGGGAAAAGACAGGAAAGGAGCCACAGGTTGGACCGCTTGGAGGACTGTGGCCTACGTACATCGGGCACCCTCACGACCACTAGGCTATACCAGCGCCCCACAATGAAACTTTTTGGAGTAAAATGAATCCTACTGTAAGGCTCTTTCGGTCTGCAAGCTGTTGATTGCTTCTTTAAATCTTACAAGGTGACAGCAGTTCCATATGTCAAAAAACTAAGTTGTAAATTGAGACTGTAGGTCTAAGTTGACAGCAGAGTGTAAATGATTTGACATTTACAAACGAAAAAAAAACACAAGACATCTGCCTTTGTTGGAAATAATTATTTAACCAATTGGCTCATGTTGGGAAGGATTTGCTCAGTAATAATTGGTGACCGTTGTCTTGGCTTAACAAGTTTAAAATTTAAAAGTGATTGATATGCCCCACCATATGGCAGCCGTATGGGGCTAACAACAACAACCCGCAAATTGACACAATAAAACACATCATACGCCTTACCAAAGTCAAAACTAAGGGATTTATTAACAGACAAGATCAACTCAAACACTAATTTAACTAAACACAAAAACACAAGCAGTCCCATAGTTGAGAGGCACAGCAGTCCCGACTCCAAAAAGCCTCGCCACCTGAAGCCAGCACTGGCCCTTTAAGAACTGAGGCCAGGTGTGCCTCGTTGTGCAATCAGTATATCCACCTGGTCTGGAGTTAACAGAAGAAGAGAAGGCACAAACAGCACAGGGAACAACAAACAGCCGTAACAATATATTGTACAATTTGATGTGGTTCTGCAGGTCCGTGTTCTGTAGTCCTCTAATACTTCTCTTACTTTCTAATGGTTCTGTGATGAGGGGAAAACTTGTACGTAAAAACATCTCATTCAGGTGGAATTCATCATCTGTCTTTCTTTTCATTTACATCCCCTCTTCGTATCTATCATTTAACAATTTCCAGCCAGGATGAGTTTATTTTAGTCTGCATCTGGTGTCAGTTTCAGCCTCATAGAGAAGGCAGAATAGATGTGAGAGTTGCTTTGATTGTGAATGATGTGCTTCTGTGTAAATTCATATTTACACAGACACACACACACACACACACACACACACACACACACACACACACACACACACACACACACACACACACACACACACACACACACACACACACACACACACACACACACACACACAAAAACACACATACTTGCATTAATGACAGGACACAAAGATCAGAGAGCAGGATTCACACTGTAGGTCAGTTACCATAGCAACAGACAGAACGCACCGGAGACCTGTCACCATAGGAACCAATAGCCTGAGAGGAAGAGAGAGAGAGAGAGAGAGAGAGAGACCGACAGACGGAGAAGGAGAGATGTAAACAGAACACGGAGACAGAGGTGGGAGATACTGGTGGGAGATGGAAACATAAAAAGTGAGCAAGAGAGAAAAAGCGAGACATAATCAAAGTCACGAAGACAGAGGAGGAAGAAGAAGCTGAGAGGAGGAGGAGGAGGAAGGAGATGAAACAGCCCAGCAGAGAGTTGTGATTGTATCCACTGTTCTCCCTTATAACCTGTGTATTGTAACATGTGCTGTCGTCACATCCAGTGAGTGTCATGTTTAGCAGTCAGTGTAACAGTAAGAGTATGACATGTTAAAAAATGATCAACTTTGTTCATACCACTTGCACAGAGCAGTTGCCGTGCATTAGGCTCAGATTATGCAAAAATTCAGGTTGACCCTTCTGCAAGGGCGGCACAATGGTAACATTACTCACCGAACATTCCTGCTTGGTCAGTGTTTTGAAAACGGTGACCTTTGAATCACAACAGCGAGGGTAGCCGTCCAAGTAGCACCACAGTAAAAAATAATTTAGGGACTCCATCTGTTCCTATTTGGTTTGTGTACGAGACATCAGCTCGGACTTTTTCAGTTCAGCGCTAAAAGGGTCCCCTGCCGCAGCCCGCGTCCAGCTCCACTTGTCACCCACGTTACTACTTATGGTACAATATTTATGGGTATTAGGCCATCAATAAAATGACTTCTTCTTACAAAACCTTCATGCATGAGTGAAACTAACTTTTTAATGGATGAAGGGAAAGGAGCAGAGCTTGTGTGCAGCTTCCAGTCTGATGCTTACCGGCAGCTGTTCTTTTTAAAAACTCATACTGTATTGTCGCCTGTTGCCTGGCGTTCATGATGTATAGTCAGATACTTATGCCTACTTAGCATTAAGCTGGGCCCCCAAAATTTTCCAGCTGCATCCACTTGTACCAACAACATCCTAATAGGACTCGCCTCAGCTTTTTTCCCCTTCGTTTTTTGTTTTTTTTAGCTCTGGGAGAAATTTTAGAGCTGATGATGAACGTGATAGTTCTCTCCCACAACCAATTCAGTGCAATCTTTACCTATTCCTAAAGTGCTGCTTTATTTAGTGTCTCACATTGCTTTTTGTCCACTTTTATGATCGTTATAATAGAGGTTTTATCAGGCATAATGGTCCTGTTTAAACAATAACATAGCAGAAAAAGACACACAACAAAACCATATTGAGAGCATGAGAGAAACACAGAAACAATCGATGTGGAAGAGAGCAAAAATTAGACAACAAGAATGATAAAATAAGAATAGACAGCAGAGAGACTGAGAAAGGGCAAGCAGAGACAAAGACAGACAAAGAATAGATTTGTGTGTGTATGTGTCTTAGTCGAGAGATTTGTGCTAGCTTAGTTCTTATTCCAATCACACACTCTTCCTAATGAGCTAATGGGCCTGACAAGCAGACAGACACACACAGAGTGAGGGACAGGCCGAGCGAGGGACGGAAAGAGAGAGAGGGCAAGAGAGGGGAAGAGGGACACGGGGTGGATGGATGGAAAGTCACTATGCTAGTCATTCAGTCAGCCAGCCAGCCATTCATCCATTCAGATGCTCAGTCAGCTAGTCAACCTATTAGCCCCTCGTTCCACAGTGAGGTTTGTGTGCGCGCTGCAGATAAGAGATGCACAATATTCCTGTGGCATTTTATGAAAAACCCAGTCTCCTCGTCTCTCTCTTGACCCTTTCATCCTGCTTCCTCTTTCTTTCTCACCGGGTACACACACACACACAAAATCGACTGGAAATGTCAAGAAACTGAAAGTGATGTGAAGTGTTGCATTGCTTTAGCACCCCCTGTGGTATTAAGATCGCCATTATAGTGGAGCTATTTGATAAGACGTCGTTTCACAGATCTGTTCAATAAATGACTAGTCCAAAGTGTCCTGAGTAAGAGCTAGCTGAGTAAGACCTACAGCACTGATTAGCACCTCCTGCCGTGCCAAGTTCCAGCACTCTTGATCTATATGTGTCACAGATTGCTGGAAAATAATTGTGCATTTGCTTCCGTTTGGAAATCAGTGAAATAAAAAGGAAAAAATAAAAGGAAAAAAAAGGAGAGATGAAGTCAGCTTTTCTCAGCAAATTACTGATTGCTTTGGCCTCAAACAAAACGCCATCATTATTTTTTATCATTATAATTATTCTCTAATTATCCTCCCAATTACAATCAAAGATTTTCCCACATGGCTACTCTCTCCTCGTATGCTACCTTTTTGTCTCTCACTTCTTCCTCCCCTCTGTGTTCCGGTTCATTTCTTTCTTTCCTTTTCTGTCGCTCCGTGTTTGGAATATGTTGTGATTTTTTTTCACACCGCTCTCTCGCTCTAACGCTGCTTCATTAAATAATTTTCCAGGTTTTAGCCATTTCCTGAGGGCATCAGTATTACCAGAGCAGGTCAGCAATTTACTGTGACTGTGCGTGCTGCTAATGTCAGTCACTCCTGTAAATGCTAAAAGGATTTACTGTGGCCCTGCAGGAAATAAAAAAACAAACAAGTGAAACCCATTTCATGAGGCTGTATGTCTCTTGAGAAGCTTCCTCACTGGTTACATGCTCCTTTTAATCTAGATGTGATGTTTACAAGTCAGTAAATCCATAAATCTTCAGATGGTTTCTTGGGGTAAAATTAGCATTGTGCAGATTTTACGCTTACAGTTGTTGTTTTAAGCCAAAGCAGGAGCTGCCGGAGAGAATCAGTCGAATGATCACTTGTGATGTTCAGTCTGCTGAGATCCTGAGTGAGTAATTACTAATCTTCAGACCTCCCATGGTAATAATGTCGTCCACAGAGGCCTCTAAGATTAATGCATCTATTCAGACACTAACCATTTATCCTGTTCAGAACTTCATTGTGATGTCTTTCAAAGCCTTGTGGTGCTTTGAAAAACATCATGATTGTCAGTCCTCTTAAAACAGATGAATGCTGCTAATTAGCATTCAGCGTGTCGGGTGGATGCCTTTGTAATAGTGACTCGTCAGTTCAAGTTCTTTTGGTCACACTTAATTTGGATAAACAAATTTATTTATTTTTTCCCAAAAGAACTCAGTGAATATAAATGTGTTTGTTTTGACTATAAAAGTTAGATGTTAATTATAAGTCAATAATTCGAAAAAACTAAGTTCAAGGTCGTGATCAGATTTTGAAAATCCCTTTGTTTTATTGACAAGGACAAAGACAGTAGCTCATATTGGTTTAATATCATTGTTTTTTCTGGATTCTTTTGTAACCACAATCTTTTCATAAGCTTACCCACGATGAGTTTACTGTCTTCTTACCCACCAAAAACGGCACATTTTGGTTGCAGAACCACTTATAATCCTGCTCTAAGAATCTTGGTTTGAGTCAATCTGCTGTCACATCTGCAGTAAATGTTGTCATCTTCCATGTGAATCTTCCATTATTTTTGATTTCATGCATGCTGCATGCGCTTGCGTGCCTGCACTCAAAGATTGACGGGCCAACTGTTGTGAAATTTACTGGGCATCTGGACTGGTGTTCATTATTGCTGATGGTTCTGTTCAGGACGCTGCAACAGAGAGAAGAGAGCAAGATAGAGAGAGAGAGAGAGAGAGAGAGAGAGAAAGTCAGAAAATGACAGCAGCAGCATCAATCATGTTGTCAATGAGCATCCTTCCTCACTTCAGAACAGGGGGACAGATGTTTGGTTGAGTTTGTGTGTGTGTGTGTGGGTGTGTGTGTGTGTGTGTGTGTGGGGGGGGGGGGGGGTGGCATGTGTGTGGATGGCTGCATTTAGCTGTCAGACATCTGTGTGTTCAACTACTACTCTGTCCCACACATGGAGTACATTTGTATTTCCCTCCCTGTAATAGAACTTTATTAGACACTTGCTGATCTACAGTATTTAGCTCTCTGCAGAGTGGCTGTTGTTCCTGTGGCAGTATTTTAGTTTTAGACCCAGTGCAGGTCGACAGCAGCTATATGTGTAGCATAATGCTGGACTGTAAGGTAAAGAACTCTGTCGCTGTGCATTGCTCACTTTCATTTTCTTAACTTGCCTAGCTTGGAAACAGAAGGCAGCTTACATATTCTGTTCTGTGACAAACATCAGCCTGGTGAGGGTTTAAACAAATCACAGCCCACATTTTCTCTGTTGTGTCTCTGAATTCTGGTTTTACTTAATCTGGTACACCTGCAGTTTTTGTTTTATGTTTCACGATATGAGCCAGCTGCAACCTAAACGCCAGGAGAAAAAAGCAGTTTCCAAAAAAAAATGGATTAAAAAAGGAACTGTAAGCAAGGACTGTGTTGCATGCATATATATGAATAGGGCATTGAGTTCATACAGCATAAACTCCATTCACCAAAATGAGATCAACAGGGCTGTATTGTTTGGGAAATTTTGATGTGGTAGCAGCGTGTTGCAATGGAAACATTTACATAAAGCTGATACATAACTTAAAAATATATAGATTTTACCACTAAACCCTTCGTTTAACAAATGTAGAATGTTTAGTGCAAGCAGCCTGATGAGGAGTTTGCCAGCAGAATTCAGATTTTGCTCAGGAGCTGTCTGATCAAAGTAGAAGTGAGGGATTACAAGATGAGCTGATGCCAGGTTTTCATATTTCACTTTTCAATAATGCAGAATGTGAACATTTTAGACAGCGCCAAAAAAAGTACCCTGTTGTTCCATTCTTTTTGATCATCCCACACGTACAATACATAAACACACTTTAAGTACATGTTGCACCGGTTTTAAATCTAATCTTTTCTCGAGTTTGTAATGCATGTGAACAATCTGACAGTGAGAAAACAAAAACTCTTCCATATACAATCTCAACATTTGAATATCACACTTTTCTTAGTAATATTGCCAGCTCAAACAAATTAAGAAAATCTCCAGTGCTGCGAGTGTTTTTGGAAAGTAAAGTATGGTGTGCGAAGTTAGAGTTTGTCCTACTTTTTATTCTTCTTTTGTTCTGTTTTCCATCTTAACGCCAACACAAACTTTTGTGAGAAAAAGCTTTTTTGAGTATGCAAACGAACTCGAACACACTCTCCCATATCCCCCCATTCTTTCACTTTTATTTATTTCCTTCTTCTATTCCTCATTTTCACTGTCTTTGAGTTCTTCCTGACTAATTGGAAAGTCCCTTTAAGATGCTTGGAAAGCAAAGTGCGGTTTATGTAACGCTCTCACATCAAACTGAGACTTCTGAAGAGGCAACGCATCAAATGTAAACACCCCAGTCACATTTCTGTTGCTAATCCAGAGTGCACAGAAGGTTCCTGCAAACCTGGAGGAGAGCCTGCATGGTGTTTTAGATGATTTCACCTAGTATTTAGCAGCCAGGAAAACAAACACAATTGTTTACAAAATGAATAAAATAAAACTCTGTAGATACCTGCGACTAGATTTCATTCACGTCTCCCCAGTTTCTCCTTCCCTCCATCCCTCCCCCCACACAACATATTCATCCCTCCTCTCCTCTTCTTAAATAATTGAGTAATTTTTAAGCTTGAATGGTGTTTAACAGTGAATTCTGGCTCTGTAATTTAGTGAAACTATGCCCTAATCATATAGACGAGAAAGTACTCCAGCTCCTCCTACACTGAAAACTTTACTGTGCTCTCTGAAACATGGACTGGAAAGGAACATGGAACAGCACGTCCTCAGACAGTTATTCAAAGTTCCTTTCTGTGCTTTCTTATCATCATCAGCTCAATGCAGTTAGTCAAATCAAATCAAAAAGCTAACACACACACACACACTCAAACCTGCACACATGCACACACTAATAGAGAGGTTGTTTCATTCAATTTCTTTCTCTTAAAGAAAAAACGTCTTTCATTGTATTCTGAGTCTCCCATATGCACACACCTTCCCTCTTCACCTTTCTTGCTCTCTCTCTCTGTTTCACACACACTCACAGTCCCACTCTCCCGCTTCCTCTCTACAGTGTATTGACAAAGCCCACCAGCTAATCCAGTGTGTGGGGAGTGTTGCTGGAAACAGAATTAGGTGGATAACACTGGATTGCACCCCCCCCCCCCCCCCCCCCCCTCCACGCACTCCCTGCTTCCCCTTCCACATCCTCCCACCTGCCTGCGTGTCTGTGTTTCTGTGTATCCCTGTGTGTGTCAGGATGTGTGTGTGTGTATCTGTAAAAACAAAAAAAAAAAACCTTCCTCACAGTGCACTGTACTCCTACTGTAGGTTAAGTGTTCATAATGTGGCTCCTCACTCGGAATAGACTGAATTTAGAACGCGCACCAGGCTCCCCCGTGAGTCTTAACTGCAGACTTATCCAGATTAAGAATTCCTGAAGCTATTACTCTGCCTTTTCACAGTGTCACTTTGCAACTTCTACACCTCCATACACTTTTTTTTATCCCCTGAGACAAACACCTTTATACTCAAGGTGCAAAGATAAAGTTTTTTTTATTTGTAATTCCAATGATAGGAGTTCAAGGGCAATCAACTTCCAATATTACGCTCACTGCCCCGGGGATCCACGGTGGCACTGCAGCTCATTCCATACCGCTCAATAACAGTGATTGCAAACAGGTAAAAAAATAAATAGAAGGAACAATAATCCCCAAGGTAAGTGCAGTAATATAACCTGGATCAATGTCTCCTTTGTGTCACAGCGTTTTAGGAACAATTATTAAACAACACTTTAAAATGAGATCCTTAAACTTGACTACATCCCCCTGAGTCTGTCCATCTCTATACTCTTATGAAACTATGACCTCTTTAAAATGAAACCCTCTATTTGAATCAGTCATCTGTGAGGCGGTATCTGTCTTAAATTCAATCACTAAAACTTACTTTGCAGAGTCTGATACGAGAGTGATAGCCAGGCTTTATTGTTAGGGACTGCGAGTAAGCTGACATTGGGTTGTGTTTATTGTTTAGGCTATAACTAAGTGTTATAATTTCTGCAGCCATCACTGCTCAAAATACTTTTTTATTTTTTTCCACTGGAGTGTTTAAAGGCTTTATTGTGGCCACAGGGCAGCTTACATGCACAGCTCGCATAACAGCAAAGAAGAAGTGAATTCAGCATGTCAGTAACTAGAAGGCAAGAGCGACAGAGAGAAAAACAGGCTGGGGAGCAGAGACAGAGAGGCTAAGAATGGGATAATATAGCTTTTTTTACACAGCATTCAGATTGTGTCAGATTATGTCAGGTGATGTTAGATTCAAGCCGAGCAGTTTCAGCAGATGGCTGTTCATCATGAGCCTGGATTTGCCCAAGATTTCTGCCTTTTAAAGGTCTCATATTATGCAAAATACACTTCACCATGGTTTTCTGACACTAATATGTGTCCCTAGCCCGACTATCATTTACCCAATTATGCACGAAGTCCATCCTCTCCGTCTTTCAACTGCTCCACTTTTCAGAAAATGTGTGCTCAAACAGGCCGTTTGGAGATTTTCCCTTCATGACATCACAAAGGGCAGTAACCCCTCCCCCAGGTGGTAGACACTCCCACAGCTAGGTGTTTGTTCTGCCGTCTCAGTCTGCCTTCTCACAGTAAACAATAGGGCATAGTGCGAGAAAGTCGAAGCCAACCAAACCCTTTCAGAGAGGGGGCGTGGTCGAACACCGCTCACTTGCATTTAAAGCTACAGACACAGAAACAGCCTGTTCTGAGCAGGGCTGAAATAGAGGGGTTTAGAGGCATGAAATGGCACTATACAAATAAAGATTGATTGATTGATTTAATTTTCAATCACTAAGCAAATTCTTAACAGATTAGTTCAGAAAATGTGCATTACCCAACGCTTTGGTTAATAATTTACATTTTAATTTATGTAGATTAAGTATTGGTGGTTTCACACATGCACAAAACTTTTTTTGGGGGGTGAGTTGTACGTGTGAATGCAAATGGTGGAATTTCACACCCCAACTTTACATGGACTTTTTCCTACTGGACCCTAGTGAAGTTGAGATGATCCATCGTGAGAATGCAGCTGTCAGAAAATTCCCAGCAAGCTAATGTGTACAGGCTGTGCTCCAATAAAGAATCTTCATACTCTTTTCTGCTCTGCATCATGTTCCCCCCCCCCTTTTTTTTTTGATACTGTAAATATGTCCACTTACACAAAAGTGTTAGACTCCTACACATTTTCATTTCAATCCATTGGATTTCTTTAATTCATGTCTTGCCTACTGTGAACCCCTCCCTTCTGTCTGATAGGGAAAGTCTCCAGCTGCAAGGGACATGTGTAAATAAGAAGTTTAGGAAGATTTCAGCAGCTTGCTGACCTAAAATTTTCTAGAAATTTTCAGGAGTGCATGTGTACAAACAGCTTATGTTTCCATTGTGGATGTGTTAGTGAATCAAAAATGTTTATTCATACAGCATTTTCAATCGAGTTTGCTCGTTATATACACATATTTGCATTTGTGATGTTGAATAATACATAGAGATCATGTTGTGTGGGTGAATAGGGCATCCTCAAAGGCCAGGTTCAATGAGTTTAACTTAAACAGTCATCATTTTGGGTCACATGCAAGACTTATGGTGGAGATGCTCATTACAGAAACATATACAGCCCATAATAAGGACGGACCATCTGGACAACGCTGTATTAGACTGCTGTACTCAATTGCCCTTTGGACTCATGCCATGCTCTCTCTCTTTCTTCTTCTCTCACTCTCTCTCTCGCCCACTCACTTCACCTCATATGTCTTGCCAGGTTTGTTGTCTGGGCATGTTTTGCCCTCAAATCAGTCACTTCTGCTGGGGTTTGAAAGATAGACTGAACTGAATTATTCAGCCGTTCATTTTCTGTAAGCTTTTCAGTGTTTACTTTTTTTTTTAATGTCATCCTGAGCACACAGCACAAATCAACCTTTCACTGTCCTTGTCTTTTAACCTTTTCCACTGTGTTATCAATCACTTGGCCCAGTTGGCAGTGATGAAACTGAGGCCCCTGTCATGTGGCTAGACACTGGTGATAAACATCTTTCGTGTCAGTTATTTTTGTCCCCGAGCAAAGCCTTGCGTGCAGCTGAGTCCCCGGCAAAACTCTCAGAGAAAGTTTGAATGAAGTTGATAGAGAGCAGGAGTCCTGATGTCAGGCTAACCTCTGTGACCCTGATTTAGTGTTCACACTGTTTCCCAAAGACCTACAGTTTATACAGATACAAGTATTCATTCGAAAATAACATGTACATCAATGTTTTATTCTTTTTTTTAGTAGGTTATTTTATGTTCCACAATTTTATTCTATACCCTAATATAGTATAATTTTAACAATTTAAATCTACTCATTTTAGGCAAGGCAAGTTTATTTCTAGAGCACATTTCGGCAACTTAAAGTGCTTCACACAAGACATCAAAAGCATTATTACAAAGAGAAAAGACACATTAAAGTAGAACATTTGAAAATCACTAAAATAGGCAGTTAATAATCACAGAGAAGATTAAAGGTCACATATTTTACTCCTTTTCAACAAGTTTAAATAAGTCTCACAGCTCCCCAAAACATGTCTGTGAAGTGTATTGCTATAAATTCACTCTGATCCTGTATTTGATCATGCCTATAAACCCCTCTATATCAGCCCTGCTCAGAACAGGCTGTTTCTGTGTCTGTACCTTTAAATATGCAAATGAGCTGTGTCTGACCACGCCCCTCTCTTGAAGGGCTTGGGTGCCTCAGGCTTTCTTGCACAATGTCCAATTGTTTACTGTGAGAAGGCAGACTGAGACGGCAGAACAAACACCTAGCTGTGGGAGTGTCACTCACCTGGGGGAGGGGCTACTGCCCTTTGTGATGTCATGAAGAGAAAATCTCCAATCAGCCTGTTTGAGCACACATTTTCTGAAAAGTGGAGCAGGCTAAAGATGGAGATGATGGACTTCTCTCATAAATGAGGGGCTTGTAGAAAGACTAGGGACACATGTTAGTGTTAGAAATATGTGACCTTTTAATATGAAAAAATGCTATAATAATTAATTAAAATTAAAAAATATATATATAAAATAAGTTTTATAAACATATATTTTAAAATCTTATTAAAATAAATTAAATAGATTGTTTCAAGAAAGGCAGCTGTAAACAGATGAGTCTTCAACAGTCCACTTATTAAAGAGGTCATATTATGCCCTTTTTGGGGTTCGTATATTTAATCTATGTACCTACTAAAGTATGTTCACAATAGTTAAAGTTCTAAAAAAGTGTCTGTTTTCATGAACTGCCGCTCCATGCACCGGCTCGCTTCTGACTCTCTCTCTAAGGCTCTGAAGTGCCCACGTTCAGAGTCCCCACATGTGCCAAGTCTGATCTGATTGGTCGGCCTGTCGGCTCTGCCGTAATTGGTCAGTCGCTCAGCACGGTTCTCGGAAATGTCCCGCCCCTTTTACCATATTGGGAATGCAGCCACTTTGGCTCCGAGCAGAGTAAAAACATTAGCACCTTAGCTCTACTGTGCTACCGCAGGCTACGGCATATCGTGGGCGTGCTACAGAAGTTAATGGGCATGCAACATGAACTGCTGGGCTTGCCACAACGAGCCAATGGGCTTAGATCAGTGATATCACACTGACAATTTTTTTTTCGAGGGGGGCTAGAACCGAGCGTTACATGCAGCTAATGCTACAGCTAACAGGAGGACGTAGGAGAAGTCATGTTTCTGCGGACTTTGAATTTTTGCACATAGATGTGCCTAAACATGCACAGGACACTTGGAAAACACACTAAAGAGCATATAAAACCAGAAAAAGAAGAATATGACCCCTTTTATATTAAACCAAAAGAAGGAGTCATTCTCTCGGATGAAGAGGAAAGAAAAAAAAAAAACACCAGCCAAAATCCATCATAAAATATATCTGGGCAGCAATTGGTTCAGCCTACCTAAAGTTAGTCTATGAGTTAAAAACAATGATCCCAATTCTAAGACGGGCATCGCAGCATTTTATGAAATGGAAACTGTCACTATCAAAATGGTCACTTTTAAGCATAAACTAAACTAAAAGAAACTCACATAGTGATTAAAACCTGTGACAGAAGTGTGGTCTTTTTCTTGCCACTAACTCTTTCAAACTTTTCTGCGCTGATGTAATTACAGACTTAACTGAACTCACTGTGCCACCCTTGCATTATTCCAAAAGTCATGGGGATTTCTCAATTTGGGACCCAGACGCCGCAGTTGCTCTTTGGCTCTCTACTCCACTTCTCTAAGAATGCTTTCATAGTAAAAAAAAAATAGATATAATTCTTGGGGTGTACTGTACATTACATAAATTATTTCAAACCTGTCAGCAAGAGTGAAATCACACTTGCAACAAAATGTCTGAATGCACTCTAGCTCTTATCTTTAATACAGATTCACTGTGGTCTCACCCCGCCATAGAAATCATTTGTCAGTTTTGCACCGGTCGGCCTGGGATTCTTTGGAAACAGTATAAAGAGAAACTGCTCGCCGCTCCTTTCACTCTCACTCTGTCACTTCACACTAGTAACAAAAGTTCCAGGAGTCAATTTAGGATTTTAATGGGTCACACTTTTGACAGCCTGCATAGTAAATCTGCTCTTGGAGGCCAACGTGAGCAGTTGAGGCCATTTATGATTTAACGCGTCCTCAGCACGCACACGCGCACACACACAGACACACACACACACCATGCCTCCCCCCACAGCCGACAGATGTAGCACACACCCCTACACACCTCCCATAGCTGCTAGCTTAAACTGACACAGACTCCTGTCTCACATCCAGCTTTGACAGACTTTGTGTTTGCTGGAACTATTCTGTTCAATGTGTATAATTTATCAGGCCTTGTGGTCCAAGCTGCATGTGGCTCTAAATGAATAATCGTCTGACAGCATCAGAAACAAGCTACCATTGTCAACAAGCTGTCAAACTAAATTAAACAAACAATGATGCCCACACTCACTTTTTTTAAAAACTCCCTCTCTTGTCTTTATATTGTTATTGGAGGTGACTCCTGCTCCGTGCTGCTGCTTCTTCAGGAATCCCTGGAAAACACACATATAAGTGATGATAGACATGCATATTTTTGTTTTTCTTTGTTACCTCTAAAATAGTGATGCGAGCAAGCTGGATGGAGAGCTAATGATCTATTCATGTTGATTTTGTCTTACAAATGTATAAAGCTTTAATGTTGTTAAGAAGCCGTGCTCTCTAGATTTTCTCTAAATTGCTGCCCTCCTGTTAGGCCGATCTTGTGACTGACTGTTTCCGGGGTCGGTTGACTAACTGACCAGATAACTGGCTGACAATCTTAGTGACGGTTGACTGATTGGCCGGCTGGTTGATGGAATAGCTTCCTGTGTGACTGACTTTCTGAGTGGCCCAGCAGTATGCAGCCTCACATCTCAAAGCCAGTAGAGCAGCACCAGCAGGATCCTTAGGTGAGATTATCAATACTCGCGGATACACTCGGGTTGTTTTTAGAGGTCCAGCTAAGAGAGCTATGAGCTGCAGAGAGAATGTGAAGAAGAGGGAGAATGCGTTTGGATCCGTTTAAGGACAGTGTGTTGGGTTTTAATTCGCAGGGAGAAATATGTTGATATTTGTCTCTACAATTGTTTGCCCTGCAGTGCAGTGGATTAAAAAGTCTGGTTTGGCAACAAAATGTGGGATCAAGCTGGATTAAAATGTTTTTTAAACTTGTCATCAAAAGATTAAGCATGGCAGCACTATATCTCTTTTGAATGAATAACTAATTCAAACCATTCTTTATGTTTTACCCCTTATCAGTTAGGAAAAACGTACTAATAAAAACTGCTGATTGTTTTCCCCCTCTAATAACATTACAGCAGATTTGACAAGCTTTATTGAATATTATTTCCAGAGTTATTTGGCTAATAAATCAAAAGTAGAAGCAGATATCATATGCGTAGTGAGTGTCAGTCTTGTAATCTCTTGGTAAATCTGATAAAGCCTCTCAGTATGATGGCTGATATTTTGGGGGGCTCTGATTACTGCTTTTAGTCCATCTAGTAACTTAAAATGTGAAAATGGAGTTCAGACAATATGTTCTACCTGTTTTCTTTCCACTTGGTCAGTTCTCCTGTTTGCAAGCAAAACCCATTCAAACATGACTACAAAAAACCACAACACTCCAGAAACCAGAATGATTTCCCTCACACACCGCTTCTGCATTTATACCACAAATACATTCATTTTAACATCACATAAATGAGATTAAATAATAAGAATCAGACAC
This sequence comes from Labrus mixtus, assembly GCF_963584025.1. Taxonomy (NCBI): domain Eukaryota; kingdom Metazoa; phylum Chordata; class Actinopteri; order Labriformes; family Labridae; genus Labrus; species Labrus mixtus. The sequence continues at coordinate 31,062,046 of NC_083612.1, read as the reverse complement.
ATTATTTGGGCGCTGCTGGCGCAGTGGTTAGTGCATGCGCCCCATTGTATGGAGGCTATAGTCCTCCAAGCAGGTGGGCCGGGGTTTGAATCTGACCTGTGGCTCCATTCCCCACTCTCTTTCTCTGGTTTCCATCTCTATCCACTGTCCTATATCAACAATAAAGGCATAACAAGCCCAAAAAAAAAAAAAAGAATCAGACACATTACAGATATGAAGAATCTGGATGTGTGGTATTGTTGCCTTACAATCAATATAAAGACATGATACAAAAATAGGAACCAAAGTAAACAGCATATCGTCAAGAAACTGAAGAGTAAATCGCATTATAAATACAAAAGATTACGATGCAGGTTATATGTCTTTCTTGTAATAACTGGCTCTCTGTCAGTTTTTGTCTCAATATAAAGCATTGTCTCTTCCTTTAGCAAACTTAGCTCCTCTACTACCTGTTTTTTACTGGGGTTTTTTTCTCTCTCCCCTATTCAGGATAAAAGAATATCAAAAGAGCATGCCTAACAAAATACACAAGCATACAAAAGTAAATCCTCCAACATAAATCAGCTGAGCTTGTAAAACAGTTACTGGCTGGACTGAAATCCCGAACCGATCAAAAACCAAAAAGAACACCTCAAGGCTGCTTTTCTTTTTCTCTCCCTCCATCCTCCAAGGGAAAAGAAAAGTCTTACTCAGGTGAACCTTTAAAGAACATCGAGTAGATTATTTTATTAAAGTATCACTACTTGTCCTTTAGCTGTAGATGAGGTGTTGGAGTTGTGATTATTTTCACCTTGAGAACTTTATAAACAAAGAAAAGCAGTCTGAACCCTGAAATGAAGTCTGTTGATTTCTTTTAGTCAGACAGCAGCAGGAAAAGACGAGAAGCCAGACTGGAGTCTTATCTCAAGAGAAGTTGATGCTGAAGTTGCATCTATTGGGAATCCAAATAAACAGTAAACATTAAGAAAACAGGAACACAGAGAACTCACACTATGATGTGTGTTGTTTTTTTTTACAGTGGGAAACCCCACAGAGACGTTATTGCAACACATTGCCCACAGTACAGAAACGTTAGAATTTTAACTCCATTGCAGTAGGATTGCATGAGATAGTCTTTTCTTCATGTGACCACAGTAAAAAAAAAAAAAAAATTAATTTCCCAGAGGAAAATTTAATGTTGGAATCAATTATACATAGAAGTTAAATCCTCTGAATCAATTACCAGATCAAATCCACGGCTTCGAAAACTTTAAAAGGACAGTTTCCTTCCATTTTCATGGAGTGCAACAAGAATTTAAATGTCAAGATGTAGGATTTTTTCATTAACCCAGAAGACATGTTGTACCATGAAATAACTTGTGAAATGTTGCATATAATTAGCAACCATTAAGGTACAAGTGGCTGACATTATATAATCTGCTTTTCATGCAGGAAGGTATTTATTAATTCGAGGTTTTCCTCCTCTGTTAAAAAAAAAAAAAGTACTGTTACCTCTGCATGGCTGGTCAACAAAGATGACATTGACATGCAAACATTTTCTCTGCATTCCTCTGCAAAGACCACTTCCTTTTCAAAGTTGTCCCACCACCTGAAGTCTAACTGGGTCTGGTGACTGGTCCTAAAATGTTGGCATCGGGGTTTGTGTGATCAGAGTGTCGAATGAAGCAGCAGTGAAGTCAGTCCAGGCGTCTTTGCTTGCCAACACATTGGGAGAGCAACTGTGTATGTACTTGTAAGCATGTAAAAAAGTCCAATTAGCAACATTAACACCAGCACTAGTTTGGTTACGTCTGCCATTGCACTAATATCATGTAAACAATAGTGACAGCGTTGCACAATGGCGTCAAACAGAGGACAAAACATACGCGCAGTGTGACGTTACAAGCCCAAAACGCCATTTTCTCTGTCAATACATTAACAGCTCAAACAGTTTCTGAAAATCTTCACCCTGGAAGGACATTTCCAAAAAAGTGCTTTTTCAGTGACCTAAAACGTGCGTTTTTTGAGTGCGCACAGAAGACCAAAACGCACAGAGAAGGCTACGTTTTCAGAAATACCCGCATACATAGACTATGTCTAAATATGTGGCATTTAATGGATCCAGATAAGCCTTCATTTCAGATATGACAGGTATATGCTTTATCCTTATCACAATAAAAACAGGTAACTTTTTTACAAGCAGTAACGATCAAATTTGATGTATTATAAGTACGGGTTTTAAAAACTGTTCAAGTTATTGTCTTTCCCCGCATTAATTCACTCTCACAATAGTCTTGGTAATTCATGGTAAGAGTATTTTTTGGGACTCTTTGGATAAATTTGGGTGATTAGGCCGTCTCAGAGCTCTGCTATTCACCGTCTCTCTAAACCTCCATCCCTCTTGGTCCCTTCTCATATTGATGATAATTCAATCAGTTCATTACTCATCTGTGATCAGTGTTTCATTTCTTTAAGTACTAATCTGTCTTCCGTGGATTTATTCCACCTCTTTCTTTTTATCCCCTTGCCCATGCCAATCCCCATCTCTTCTCTATCAATACATGTTAAAAAGAAAAATGGCTAATCTCAGTTTTATACTGAATAACTCACTCTTTTACCCCTAAACATGTTATTTAACCTTATACATTTTCAAAATGTCTTTAAATGTAAGCAGGTTGCAGTCAGATACAGTATAGCACTTTAACGCTAACAAGACTCCTTGAGTGACGCACATGTTATTGGGTCAGTAACTGGATTGTTGAGCGTTCTTCTGCTCAGCCTGATTAAAGGTCACCAGTGTATTGAGTAACAAGTTCCCAGGAAAGACCACTTAGAAACCCTCAGACTTATTCTCACCACTCAAATCTACAGTCAGATGAAAAAATCAATATCAATTTCTTTCCATGCGCAGATATACATCTGGGTCAAGGACATGTGAAGTCTAGCATAGCTCAAAGACACAGGTGGAATGTGCTCAGTGGAAAAAAAGAGATCTGCCTTCCTGCAACTCCAAAACAAACTATAGCTAACAAGTTAGTCCCTGATTTTTCCAGCTGTCTTTAACACTGTGCCAAATGTAGCTACAAAGACGAGGCTTTGGAGATGGTGAATAGAGTTCAGTTTTGCAATATGTCTGCCCTTTGAAACGGCATGTTTTCACATGAAACCCTAACCGATGAATAATGCAAATGTACAACAGTACTGGAGAAAAAAGGGAGGAAAAAAAGAAAAGGAAGAATTTTCAACATTTTATATTTTAAGAGAGAGATATTTTATATTTTAATATTTTATATTTTAACAGAATTCAAGTATATCCAAATGTCTCTGTGAGTCATGGCTGTGAGAAGCACGAGTCCCTCTACCTGTGTTGTTGTTGGGCTGTGTTTACATCATGTTTACATGGATGGGACGGCTGACTCCTCTCCTTGCGTATGATGCTGATTAACTCAAGAACTAGAGAAAAGAAGAATAACATACTCACTGCTTTTTTTTTAATGTCACATAAGCTTTTTTAGATCACGGTCATTATGTGTCCATTTACATGTAACTAAAAAGCGCTAACAGTAGCATGCTAACACAACAATGCAGGCCACAGGCAATTGTAGCTCGAGCCGAGGACAAGTTTATCCGCCCCTTGCGCCTAATGGTGCTTCATTTTTGTGCGTTTCTTTTGATAACTCTTTCATGTGAACACGAGGGCTGGGGGGTTGGAAGTGTGCCGCTGGAGGAGAGAAGTCGCCAAACAGCAGTCAGTTTTGGTTTCTTACTGGTGCTCAAGGGCGACCTCTACTGGATCAACAAGTTGCACATTCTTCCTATAAAAAAAACTTGAAGATCTGGAGAGGAAAAGCAAATGAATTTATAATCTGATATTGTAGCGTTAAATGTCCTTTCTGTATGAATCATGCTTTACAGTACAAGGTCTACAGTATGATGTACGGAGAGTTTTAACTGACTTGCTTTTCCGGTCGATTAACAAAGTTTAGTCACCTGTAGTGTATTTATTAAGCATATAAGTTATAGCCTAGCCTACATAATATTTTCTAAACGTCATGGTCCAATAAATGAAAGTCACGCTCCAGGTCAACTCTAATCTCTCCCCTCACTGTTTGTGTCTGCTCACAGCAAAGAGGTGAGCACACAGGTTATACTTTAATTCATATTACTGTGACCTTTTTTGACATTACAGAAAGAAATACCTGGATGTTCTATTTACACATTATAAGTTCCCGATGCTGTGTAGAGGACCTGTACTATCTGACCAGAGCTTAGGAGCTTAGAAATAGAACATTATGTGTCGCTTTGGATGTTGTTGGTCATGGGTCTCTGAGGTTTGCTTTTTGTGCTTCTGAGTTTGGTATTTTAGTTTCTTTGGGCTCCACTACTGTTTTAGCAGTCACATAAAAGTTGCTGTCATTCTGTCTGGAAAAGTCAACTCTGAGAAATAAAATCCACCCGTGGCAGTATAGAGTTTGTATGTTTGTGTGCGTGTGTGTGTGTGTGTGGCTCTGTGTGTAAATGAAAGGAAAGAGAGTTGGAGCGCTTCATGCATAATGCTGAGGGGTGGCGGTGGTGACAGCATGTCATTCTCCACAGGAGTCCGTCCCCTCTGAGACCAAAAATCACAGGACGACTGAAGAAGGCTGCCTTCAGTTTTTTTGGTTTTATGAAGATTACAATGTGAAGTCAAAAACATAACGTGTGTGTGTCTCAGTCCCTTGAACCCTGTAGCAGCTCTTAAATGTATTCTGTTTAATCTCAATAGGAACCCATTCATGCTAATATGATTACTGTCCCTATAATAGGCTAATTACAATCGCCTGTCATGTAGAACGATTTATGCAGAGGAGGCGTCCTGCATTTGACCTGTGAGTGTATGTGTGTCTCCTGTTTCTCCCTCCCTCTCATATGCTGTACTTATTTTTTTTGGGGACTTATTTATTTCCCTGTCGTCCATTTATCACTGACTCACCCCATCACTCTCTCTCTCTCTCTCTCCCACTCTCTCTCCATCGCCCTGCGTGCCTTTTTCTTGTCTTTCTAACAGATTGTTAATCGGTGATTACTGCGGCAACAAAAGGTTAGGTGAGAGTGTTGATGGGATTCCGTTGTCATGGAAAGTGCTGAAGGCAAAAGGCAGCATCCTCCGAGTGTAATGATCCCACGACTGTGTGTGTGTGTGTGTGTGTGTGTGTGTGTGTTTAAAACCCCCTCGCTAAATCATGCATGAATATGACGTGGTCTGTTAAAGAACTGTGGGCTTTTACACGCGCACACACATATGCACACAGACTGTAGAAGATGGATGTTCAAGGCTCTCGGTAATGCCTCTTCCGTCTCAATCTGTCTTCCTGAAAATGACAACGTGCCATGATGATACAGGATATATAGCCACACATGCACACACACAAACAGACACACACACAAACAGACACACACAGAGGTACAGATACAGATTAGGACAGACATAGATATAATGAGTCAGAGGCGGGGAGCGGCAGAACGTTTATACTTTTTGATACTTTTATATTATTAAGAAAGACCAACAACTTTACACTTGTTAACTTATACCTTGCATTTACTGTATGTGCCTGTATATGTGTGTGTGTGTTTGTGTGTGTGTGTGTGTGTGTGTGTGTGTGTGTGTGTGTGTGTGTGTGTGTGTGTGTGTGTGAGAGCCGGTGCTATGTGTATGATGGCTCAAACAAAGACGTCTGTCTCTGCCTGATTACTAATAATAATTGTTTCTGGCATTTCTGTGTGTTTTGTTTTTTTCACAAGTTGAATAATAATAACTCTGCAGGTTGGTAAAATGGGCACATAGAAACTGTTGCTATAGAAACACCAGCATAAAAAGCACCCTCCCTGGTAACGACACAAGTTTTCATCTCTTCCTGTGAGATGGTAAAGGGGCTCTCACTTCTTTGTGTTCACTGTCTTTTCCCCTTTCCCTTCAAAACGAGACAACCCTCTCTCTCCCTCTTCTCCCTCCGTGCTCCACTTTCATTTCATTTATTGTCTTCCTCCTTTAAAGATCCTCGTCCTCCACCTCATCAGAGGGCCCTATTTCTGTGAGTCAGATTCTCTGCACTGGTGCACTGGTGGCTGTGAAAGACAGATTTTTGATAATTTCATGGCCAGAGGCGGCAGCGAGCTCTGCACCTGCAGCGCTAATGTAAAAGAGGCTGGAGTAGGAGGAATAAATTATTGTTATCAATCATGAACAATCAGATCAGCTCCTCTTATCCCATTTAACAACATGGGCTCCCACCGCACACTGACATTTTGTAATGGAGAAAAGAGCCCAGAACTCTCCCATGAGGAAACTGATATGATTTATCAGGAGGTGCAGAGTCTTGAGCTGCAAATACACATCTCTTCCAAATATGCAACAAGTGTTTATCAGTTTGAGAGCTAGATTTTTCAGAGGATGAGAATAACATTTACCTCATACACTGCAGATAAAGAACAAATATACTTTTGCTATTCATACTTTAAACTCCTCAATGAAACTTAGGAGTCACAGTAATGTCCGTCTCAAGCTGTTGTTGGTGGTTCTGCAAGATTCCCCTCCAAGTTGAGCACACTGTGAGACTGGACACATCTTCTCCAGTTGATCCAGATGTGATATCTTTTTCTTATTCCTCAGGGGTATCATTTCAGAGCTTTAAAAAAAGGTTTTGATTGCAAAGGATTGCCTCTTTTATGATATGCAACAATATAATAGATGACAATTATTGATGCAAGAATCATCTCTCTGTAAAGCAATGCGGTAATCACCACATGTCTGCTCTTGTAGATTAATTATGCTGTGGACAACAAACACACAAAGAGCAAGACATTCACAGGTTGGTGGTCAAAGGAGTAAGAGACACAATTTCAATTATTGACCTCGACCTAATTGAATTGACATCCTCCCCTGTTGTGCCCTCTGCCTAATGTTGAGCTGTAATCTCAGAGCGAGCTACAACATAATTCACTCTCGAGGCAGGAAATGATCCACTCACAGAAAATTATTTTTTACTACTGCAGCAGTGTAAGATTGCTGTTACTAATCCACTCTGGCGTGACATTATGTCTAGAAATATCTTATATGTAACACATTTTACATTTCTCCAATTTATCAGCCCACATTTTGTCTTTGACGAGGAACTTTGAAGTTGCATATTTTCACTTCTGAACCACATAAAGCCCCTGAATACTTAGTTTTGAATGTCATGTTATTTATTGTCATAATTTGAAATTTGTAGTAAATGTGCGAGAAGACAAAACATCATTAGGTGGTGTTTAACACGTGTCAGACCTTTATCAAGCATGTGTGGGTGTGGATTCATTAGACCAGGGTGGCAGGTAAATAAAGCAAAAACCCCTACAACTGTTGGTCCTTTTTTAATTCATTCAAATAGTGCTCACTCCTGATTGGTTGACAGAAAAGTGTGACTAACTTCAAACACTGACAATAACGATACAGAAAAAAAGTAAAACATTTTTCTGTGTAAGATTTCAAAAAGTGTTGTTGTGTAAGTGTTGGTGTAACACAAGAGGCAGATTGAGGAAACAGGTTTTAGTGCTTCCAGCAGCATTGTCATTCTCAGTGTTGGGGAGTAACCGAATACATGTACCAGAGTTATGTATTCAGAAAACAAATTATGAGTAACTGTATTCTGTTACAGTTACAACTTGAATAGATGGTATTCAGAATACAGTTACATGAAATCAATGGATTACATGACGATACTTCTCTGTTTCACCAAAAGGGAAAATTGGCCAATTCTTCTCTTTTTTAACCAAGCAAAACACATTTTGCGTTAACATACCCTTATAATCTTGGTTCCTCTAAAGCAAATTATAATATATTGCACTTTCAGAGACACTTGGGCCTAACACATTAAGCCAGTTGGAGAATAACACACCAGAATAGGCCTGTTTAGCAAACAGGATGTGATTGCATAATTCCTACATACTTATAAAATGCAATTCAATGTGGATGTAATCCAAGTATTCAGAATACGTTACTCAGATTGAGTAATGTTACGGAATATGTTACAGATTACATTTTAGTGCATGTATTCTGTATTCTGTAACAGAATACATTTTAAAAGTATCCTTCCCAACACTGCTCATTCTTTAAAATACTTTTCAGTGAAAGGTAAGCCTGGCTCAGACTACAGGAGTTTTCAAATCCAACCTGATTTTGAAATACGGTAGCATCACACACACACAAGGAGAATCTTAACAGATATACCTCTCCATAATCTCAAGCGTGCACACTCTACAAGACGTGAAAATGATGGTACATCACATGCTGCAGGATTTTATTAAGATTATTGTGCCTGGTGGAGAGACGCACCCCCTAACATGACCTCATGTAAACAATGGAGTTGGCAGTCAGTTTTGCAATTATAATGCTTCATGCAGAGAGGACAAAAACATTTTTAAAAATAAATTTGTTTAAAGCAATGGCTTCAGAGACATGGACAACATTGTTTATTCTTCAGCAAGAGCTCAAGGTAAGACTGTAACTGATGCATCACAGGTCTCCAGCAGAACCTGTGCAGGTTACGTCTTGCTACCAGTCTGTCCACTTTACTGTCCTCCCTTGTCTCTCGCAGGTTTTGTAGTGGCACACAAATCGGCGCCAGACCCTTTCATGATGTAAATCCTAAATATCAAACATGTTTTATATGAATCGAGGCGTCCCCAACAATCTTCGAGCAGATCGTGAATGTTAAGATTGGATCTATTTTCCATGCACTCACACTACAAGATAGTCAAGATTATGTACTTGACTTTGTTTTTCATTTTATGTTCAGTACTGGAGGCTTCTGGACCAAACGTCTACTCTAAATCTTCTATTTATTACTAAGCTAATTTGTATTTGGTGAGCCAAGAAAGTTACTTATCTGTAAAAGTCCTATGGCTTGGTTTAACTTGTAATGATGCTCGGGTTATTTCTTCCCTGTCATCTGTCACTTTTTAAGGGTTTTCATATTACACCATAAAGCTTTCTTCCCTCATCCTTTCCTGAAAGTCTTTTTTTTTTCACCTCCAAAACTTTTTTCTCTTGCTTGAATAACCAAGAAAATGATAGGATCAGATGAGAAACTTTTACAATACCTGGTTGAAGCAAAGTTCTCCGTGTCCTTTACTTTGTCCTTTATTCTGTCTGTCAGCTTTTCTCAGCTGCATCAGTTGCTTCCTCCCCATCTCCTTCTCAAACTTTTCTTCACCAGTCTCCATGGCTGAAGTTATTTTTCTATTCTAAACTTGTCCTGTCCAACCCTGCTCACTGAAAATTTGATCAATGTGTCTGTACTTTGGTCTGTGTCTGGGTTTGGCACAGAGACTGTGATTAAAAATTTACGTTGTTTGAGTTACGTCACCCCATTAGTTTCTGAAGAGGCATTTCAAACCCAAAACAGTGGTCACCATATTGGTTTCACTAAGTCTAGAAAAGTTACTTAATCCAGATACAGACAGAGGCAGAGGCAGAGTTGAGGCTGATCTTTTGTCTCATGGCAAACACCTACAATGTGCCTACCTGTCAGTCAACTCAGCCACACCCCAACTCTGGAAAATGTGTCTAAAACTCTAAGACTTCATAAAATCATAGAAAAAAATCACCCCTTACGATTTTAACAAATACAAATAATTAGCAATAAAGACCAAAACTGTGTAAATGCCCCTAAAGATGAATAACATACTGCAGCTGTATAAACAATATAAAAAAGAGGATGGTCTAGAACTATACTCCTTTGTAGTGTCTTGAGATAACATTTGTTATGTTTCGACATTATATAAATCAAGATTTATTGACTGATTCATGTACTAGGCTGTATGCATGTCTTCTTTCTTTGATTTAAAAATGACGATTTTTATATGGAACCTAATGGGGACTTCATGGCTTTTGAGCCTGCCTCAAGTGGATGCTAGAGGAATTGCCTTTTTTTTTGCACTTCTGCATTTGGTGTCAAAAGCACTTTTGTGAAAATATTGAAAATATTGAAAAAATGTGTTTGATTGTCAATCAAACAGCATTTCTCAAGTCACTACTGTTTTTTGTATTACACATAACAATGGAAAAGTTGAATGATGCTGTAATCATTACAAGTGGATAGGGTGTAAACAGATTGCCTTTATGTGTAATGAAAGTCATTTTCAGTGAACATTTGACTCAAACTTCTTCGTTTTTTTTGTGGTTGGCTGGGTACGTTGATTAAAAACATCACATTAATATGTTGATTGAAAGTGTAATCCATTCTGCTTTTTTTGTTGGCGCAAATGTGTTGCATTTATAGAGTGATAGACACAGGCTTGTTCTGCCCCCTTGTTGACCTCCTGACCCCCCTTTGCCTCTATGACAAAATGACAAAATGCTTTGAATGCCTCTATGTACATTTTTACACCAGCTTCCTTATTCCACATTCCCCTGCCATGGCCATTTTCACTTATACTCTTTGTTTCCTTTCTATCACTCTGCCTATGTATGTGTACGTCTGCCTCTCTCACACACACAAATACAATCCAACACAACCTGCTAGCTCATGATGTGAAACATCAATGTCCCTAAAGATGAATAACAAAGCATACTGCAGCATATAGAGTACTAGAGACCCAAGGGCAAAAATATAGATGCAAAGAGCTTCATCTCTCTCTCTCTCTCTCTCCCTCAGCTCATTGTGTGTGTTCATTTCCACCTCCCTCTCTCTCTATTTCCCTTTGTTGTGTGTCTCTGTGAATCTAAAGTTCCAGGTAATTTCTAGAAATATCTTTCTTTTGATCTTTTTTTCCCGCATCTTCTGAGCCTTTTTGCATCATCTTTATACATATGTATATCCACATACACACGCACACACACACACACACACACACACACACACACACACACACACACACACACACACACACACACACACACACACACACACACACAATTAAAGATACACGCACACACACCACCAAACACACCCACACGACCATACACACATGCATGTATTCTAGTGTCCATCATTGCTATTTTAGTTGGCCGGTTTACACACCTTGTTGGAACCATAGTCACTGAATGATCAATATTATGATGCCAGATATGTTTGTTTCTGTGTAATGTATGCATGCATTTTAACTATGATACACATAGTTATTTTGAAAATCCTTCAGAAGAGCATTCTTGGCCTTCACTTTATCTCTCCATCTTCCTCACCCCCTTGTGTTCTCTCATACACACAGGAGACAAACAAATCCACAGGGACCAATAAACTCAAGAGAGCAGGCAGAAAAAAAACAGGAAGAAAGATGTACACAGTGAAGCCCTGACAAAGTGTATTTACAAGGATATACTTCCCTTTGCTGTAACTCCTCTTAAACGCCAGTGAAAGTCTGGTTAAAACTGTGAAATACCGAGCCGTTGTAGCTGTAACTAATTAGGTAAATACCAGAATTGACAGAACCCAATTAATTTCACCGGAGAAAAGAAGCTGAATTATTTACAACTGAATTACTTCATCCAATCTCTGGCCATCACTTTACAAACTACATGGCAGTGGTTGGGACGCTTACAGCCCATGTTTAAAGGCATAATTTTTTATACCAAATGATTTCTTTTATAAAATACCCACTGCATAATTCATCAATTTGAAGAAAAATGTTCTCTGATGGCCTCTATTCTGCATTGATCCGAATTCCAATTTGTTTAAAGAACAGACCGATTCTTGTATTTATACTTTAAGTTTTTGTTTATTATTGAAAAGACCTAATGTAACATGTATCACCTCCAACAGCCTTATTCCTCAGAACTCCTGCTACATTCATAATGCATCTTAAGACATTAAGACAGTGATTCATTTAAAATATGACAAAGTGTTCTTGAAACAACTCAATGATCTGATAGCTGTTTTTTTAGAGCATTTAAATCAGTAAAAATACACAATTTAAATAAGGTAAGTCGGCCCGTCAGGTGAATATACAAATAAACAAAATGTTTTGTCTTATGGGTTCTTTTTGCATGGATAGTTTCTCCAGGGGAGAGGCTGATACTGTTTTTTGATATTAGTCAGGTCCCCTGTCAACTGGACTGTGGCTCAGTGGCAGGAGATGTGTTTATTTCTCTGGCACATATAGTAACTTTAAATCCACATAGTGTACCCACATCTATGAACTATCTTTTTTTTGCATTATGATACAACACAGTTGTCATTCCTTGATAATGTTTTGATTTAATGAGAGCTTAAGGAAGATCAAAGAAAAATTAAGAACCCTAGCTGTGTATAATTCAATCAAATTCAAAGTCCCCAATTAACAAAATAAACAAGAGGTGAAAAAGAAAAAGTCATTTAAAGTGGAAATTTACATCAATTAGACGTTTTCAACAAGGTTTGTAATATTTTGTAGCTGCAGGAGGGTAATAAGCACACAGAGCTTGGGTTGAAGTAATCTCACCTCGCAATACTCCTCATTTCATAGCTAAATAATAATGTGACATACCTGAAGAAATTCAAACTAAATCATACATGACAAAATGCATTCTTCTAGTGAATAATGGTTGCAGTGAATAAATGCTATAAGCGGGAGAGAGGATGGCAGGTAAGATAAGTGAGTCATTTTCACAGCAGGAAGTGCTTTCATCATCAAAAAGCCATTGGAAAATTACAAGAGACACACCTCAACTAGTGAGTCTTTGATAGGCATAATTAGATTTTCCATTTCTCCTTCTTGTGTTTGCATGTCTGCACATAAAAATGCAGGAACTCATGCTGGCACAAACCACATGCAGAAAACATCTTTGTCAAATGGATGCAATCGCCAATTGATTTGTGTATAGTGTTTGCTTCCTTACTTAATAATTATGATAATACCGTTTATTTAGTATGTGTATAAAGAACATAATTAACACAATGGCTTTTAACAGTACAAGATGAAATAGTACCAACAGTATAGGCAAAAGTCAACACAAGAAAACTGGAAACGGAAACATAATTCCTGCTTAAACAGATTCATTAATAAGAAAAGGTTAAATAGAAGGGATAAAAGATTTAAAGGCCCTCTGGGAAATCAGGGTTTGAGAAGATCCGAGCTGTGTTTATCTGAGTGTAGTTAGTTCCTCACATTTGGGGTTTAGCAGAAATTACAAGGACCACAGACATATATAGAGCCATGTTAAAAGATCGAGACCACACAAGTTCCAGAGGGTTTTTATTTCATCTCCCAGGAGTTGTAAAGATGCTGGGCTCTAACTTAAAAGACTTGGTTTACATGTTCATAATATACACATCTTAACATTAGAATAGACTGCCCCAGTTTGAAATTACCTGCTTTTTTGATTAACTCCCAGGATACTGTGATTTCAAAAAAGCACATGACATTGAAATTGAATTGTGACAGCTATTTGGAGAATTATATTTCTCCTTGTTGGTGCCAGATTACACAGAGAGTAAAGGAATACATAATGCATGATGTGAATCTGCTCAATAAAATCAAAACAAAACAAACAAAAACAAAACTTTGACAAAACCGATTAAGGTGTCTTCAGAGAATAAAGCTGTTAACGGTGATGGATTTTAGTGTTTGAAAACAGGGAAACAATTAAGTGATGTTTTTAAAAAAAAACCTGAACAAAACAAAGCTGCTGCTAACTGTCAGATGGTGAAGGCTACAGGACGGCTTTCATTTGTTTTTCTTTTTCAGTCAAAACACTATTGTCAGATGAGAGAAGCAATTGATTTCCATTGTCAAGGATAAATGTCTTTATTAAGGTGGGTGAAATAAGAGAGAGAGAAGGAGAGAGATAGAGAAGGCCAAAAAAAAACAAACACAAGAAAACGTGTTTGTGTTTGTGTACTTGTGTACCTATCAAACATTGGACTGTGGTATCGATTCACATTCACCAACGAGGGACTAACAATTCTGAGGCATAGTAAAGAAGTGTGTGTATGAGTGTGTGAAAACGTGTGTGTGTTTGTGTTTTGTCAGCAATGAAAAAGTGACCCAGTCGTGACTTCAAGCTACAGTTTATATTAGAACATCTCAGCATAATGGTACAGTTAACAGCATACACACCTTATACACCCAAGGCTATGCACTCACACACACACACACACACACACGCACGCATGCACGCACACACGCACATGCACATGCACATGCACATGCACACACACACTCTCACACACACACACACACACACACACACACACACACGCACAGTCACAAACATATATATACAGAGGATTGCTTAGCATTGCTTTCTCTGAGTAACCATTTTGCTTTGGTGCACCCTTACACACGTTCTGCAGATTGCTGAGGTTGTGGGTTTGATATTCCCGCCTAGCCTTGACCGCACAAGATCCTAATGTGCATTTCTGCAGGAATATGTATGTGTGTGCTGACTCTTTTGCTTTCTGTATCACATTAACAGTTTGACTTTCGAGGAATGCAAAAAAGATATCATAAATGTTTTTTTTCTTAGCTTACCCCAAGGGTAAGTTAAATATTGAGCGCACTGGCTCAACAGTGCAAGCTAGTGGGGCGTCAGTGATTTTCATTGTCATATCTTTCTTGTTAGATGGCTCTGGTGCATCTGTGTTTCCCCTTCATTGACTTAGGAGCATTGCTACATGGTCGAGGAAAACAGTTTAAACTGCATTAAACCTCAACTCCAAAGGGAAAACACTGAGCCTCCATGGCAGGAAAAGTCATAGCTGTGTTCATATTAATATGACTTCCAAAGCTTTTAATGCTAAAAGCAGGTATATTCAATATTTTCATAATAGCAATTGATCAGATTTGACTCTGCAGTTCCCTTTTACATTGAGGTTTTCAACCTCTTTCAGCTCATTGTTTTTTGTTTTGAGGCCAGCAGCTTTTATTCACTCTCAATGCTCTCACTAGAGACAGACAAAGTTAGCAGCCAGTTGTTTACTGAAGCATTTAACAGCTATGTAGTCGAATGTTTCCCTAAGAAGTTAGTGTTGAGCAATAAACAGGGACTTTATACCTGTTTACATCCACACCATTCAGTGTTGCTTTCATCATACATTTTCTAAGGTGGTCGTGCTGGTGGTGGGGATTTCAGTGTCTCTTTCTTGGTTGACATGTTCTGTTGGTGGCTACTTTTTACAGGCTTTATATGCGATTTTTTCATCCAGCAGATGTCGCCCTTGAGCACCAGCATGAAACCAAAACAACTCGCGCTGCATTGTTGTGTTAGCATGCTAATGCTAGCGATCTTTATTATGCTCGTATCTTCACACTGCATGTAAATTTACCTGAAATGAGCGTGATCTAGAAACACAGTTAAGCAGTGAGTACAGTATGTTATTCTTCTTTTCTCTAGTCCCTCAATTAAACAACTTTTATACGTGAGGGGAGGAGTCAGCCGCCGGCCCAACGATATAAACAAAGTGAAGATAGGACTCTGAAAACTCTGAAAACATCACAGACAGTGGGACTCGGCTGTTAAACCCATTGTAGACAGTCATTACTCACAGAGTTATTTTCAGAGGATATACTTGATCTCTATTATATTTAAGTGTGAAAAATCACATATAAAGCCTTTAAAGATATCCATGCCCTACTCTACCCCAAATCAATATCAATATAAAAATACATACAAAACTAACATCAGGTTGTATTCATCAGGAATTCATATAGCAAATAAGACTATACAATTGTAAGAAAATGTTTACAGAGATACTATATCAACTAAGACGTGAAATCGTTTTCTCTTCCAGTTTCATAAAATTTGACCTCTTTTTCATTCAGGAGCTTACAAATTGGCCCCATGTTCAGAACAAAAGGCTACATTCACTTTTATTATAAATACATCAAATACAGAGCTACAGAAGATATACTATTTCCTGCATTTATCAGGAGAGGAACATAACCCCAAGTGAATCCTTTCTCTCTTTGGCTCCTTAATGTAAAAATAGTTTTTCCATTGTGTTTCTGCTCATCTGCTCATCTGACCTCATAAAATGTTGACATGAAAACAGTGCATGTTCAATTGTGACAGTAAAACTTTTATATCAAATAAAATGATTTTGTATATTGCTCAATAAAAATAGAGATACAAGCAGTTCTACAATAAATAGATGTATACTTTAATATATGAACTGACAGGTCTTGTTAAATGTTCCATGTTGCAGAGAATATATAGATCTGCTTTCTAGATCTGAGCACAAAGGAACTTTAATGAAGATTAAAGAGTTGAATCCAAGTCAGTTTGAAAGTAACAACTCTAAATATGTCAAGTCATTTGGTTGCGTCTATTTTAGCCCTTTAGAGCCAACAACAGCTATTATACATTGAGAATCCTCCCTCTCCAACTCTGGTATTCTCAAGACTAGAGGGTTGTTATCTAATTAAACAACAACGAGGAACACTCACAACCAAACCAAAGAGGGCAAGTGTTAAGTTGGACAAGAAAGTCACGACTTGCGCACTGCAGGGCTCTAATATTCCTAAAAAAAATATTTCTTTAGAGTAGTGAAATTTCAAAAAACTTGTTTTCACTAGACTAAAGTAAAATTGTACAGCCCATCTTAAATATATGTGACCACAGTCACATGATCAATCTCAGATGAATCCCAGAAAAAAATCCCGGATACACAGCCTATACAACATTTATTATCATCATAAAGAGGCAACATATATCAGAAAAAATTTAATTTCTTCATTTAAACCCTTCGGTGGCACAAAGTCATGGTTTCTTTTTGCATTCCAGTCTTCTGTTGTCCTGTTTTTCAGGATTTCACCAGTGTAATATTGGAGTCCTGCAGTGTGTGAGCCGTCTTTTCCTTTGTTTAGTTCTTTAATTTAACCTGAATTTGTCTGTGAGGACTTGTTGTTCTTGTTCATAGTTGTTCTACCACACATTTACACCTAGGGGCTGTCAAACTCTGGCCAAGCTGTTTGACGCTCATTTTTCTTGACCATGGTCACGCACTTGGTAATGAGCTGTTGTCGTGGCAGTGTCAAACACAGCATTGGCCACCACTCCATAAAAGTGCCCCCAGTGCTATGGTGTCATCCAACTGACAGCAGCTCCCAAGCCCCCAAACAAACAAGCATGAGCTAGTCCACCAAGGCTTATGAGGCAAATCCGAATAATGGAATGCCAGAATTTCATCCAGAGCCTGTGAGCAAACATGTCTGCAGAGACAGCAATATCTGCCTCGAAATAAACATCAATCATGATTTGCAAAACATTTTGAGAGACGTGTACGTTCACAGATATTACAGGGACAAGCCCGAGGATGTACCTTTAAATTCATGTTTTTCATGTGTTGGTTGAGTATTTGATTTTTGCTCTTCATGCTGATTTGAATCCCTTCAATCATCCCCTTTCTTTCTATTCACAACATACAGCTTTTGAGTGTTAAGTCGAAGGATGATTGATAACAGATGTAGAGCAGTTGCTTCTCTTTAAATTGGTGTGTTTTTCAAATGGAGAACGATGAAAAATTAAGATGATGCTTCACACAGGCAGATATGTGCACATGCAAATACAAGTACACATGCAATCACATACAATTGTCTGCTGGGTGTGTCCCTCGTCTTTTCATTATTTGGGTCTACTATCTTTGATCAAGTCTCTCTTGCACACACAAACACACACATGCACAAACATGCACACTCTATCCGTCCTACCTATCTCTGCTATCTTCAGACAGCAAGGCCAATTCCTTGCTGACAATATTTGGGATTTACTCTGGACATGGCCTTGATTCTCCTTGTGTGTCTCTGCATGTTTGTCCATTTATGTCTGTGTGTCACATGGGGTATGATGCATGTCTCTGCTCCATTCCATGGTTGTCATGGTAACAGGTGACTGGGCATGTCCTGTCCCTTACCTCATCATTGGTTCAGCTCTTCCCCTTCCTGCATCTTTGACTTGCTGGTTTAATTTATTTTATTTGCATATTATTGACATCTGACAAGTGTATTCATCTTCTGCTTGACTAATAGGCTCTATGATCGACTTATGAGAGTCTTACACGAAGCGTGGTACATTTTCCAACAGTGTTTGTTTAGTGTTTATTAGTTTACTTTAACGATTTCCACACTATGTTTACTGGACAGGGCAAGCACACTTTGCACAGTCAAATATGAACCCCGAAAAGAAAACACACAGAGGTGAAATTGAAGCCAATTTTTAATATAAGGAGGATTTTCCTACAAAATCCTTTTTCTTCTCTTAACGCATTAATTCTTAATAAAAATTCTCAACATGAACAAAATGACTAAAGTGCAATTTCTGCTCTTTCACTAACAATTCAAAGTGACTGTCATGGTGGCTGTAAAAGTTTAAACTGAATGGTGTTAAGAGAACTTGCTTTCACAGGAGAACTAAAAGTGTCGTTCAGAACTGCTTTCAGCATATTTAACTGCAAAGATGGACTTTAATATTATTTCCCAGAGACCTGCTTTTATCCCCACTGAGCGCCAGCTAAATGGCCTGAACGCCTGAATCTAACTGCACTCCCATTTACTTAAACTGTTTGACAGTGGGCTGACAAAGAGTGCGAGCAATGGCTATATAGAGAGAATGACAGACAGGGAGAGGTAGTGGTATTTGTTCTTTGCGTGATAAATATAGGAGATGAGTGGGTGGAATAAAAACAGCCGAACACTCCAACATGATAAGAGAGGAAACACAGAGACATAGATATAATGACACCAGGAGAGAGACAATGTGACATTGCTGTAATAACAGCGAGGAAGTGAGGACGAAATGTAATGACGCTGAGGGAGAGATGCAGTGATACTAATACAGAGATAATTGTGGTAAAAGGAGGATGGAGAGAGAGGGATGAAAGGATGTGAGAGCAGGACAGTGGGAGAGCAAGGATGAGGTGATGGCAGGGAGCTGGGGGAAAGAAAGAGAGATACATGAAAGAGAGCCGCACAAAAAGAGGTGCAGGTAATACCGGGTTATAAAGAGAGCAGGGATAGCAAGAGGTTGGAGTGAGAAAAAGTCAGAGGGGAAAGAGAGATGGACGGTCGCAGAGACAAACATAATGTGGGAGAGACACAATGATTCTGACACAGAGATAATGAAAAAGAGGGAGGGGGCAGTACAGAAGAAGTGGCAAAGAGAAGAAGAAAACAAGAGTACAAGAAAAATAGACATGTTCCTCTCTCGTCTCCTCTCCTCTGCTCTGCTCTCCTCCCCTCTCCTGTCCTCCCCTCTCCTGTCCTCCCCTCTCCTCTCCTCTCCTCTCCTCTCCTCCCCTCTGCTCTCCTCTCCTCTCCTGTCCTCCCCTCTCCTCTCCTCTCCTCTCCTCTCCTCTCCTCTCCTCTCCTCTCCTCTCCTCTCCTCTCCTCCCCTCTGCTCTCCTCCCCTCTGCTCTCCTCTCCTCTCCCGTCCTCCCCTCTCCTCTCCTCTCCTCTCCTCTCCTCCCCTCTGCTCTCCTCTGCTCTCCTGTCCTCTCCTGTCCTCTCCTCTCCTCTCCTCTCCTCTCCTCTCCTCTCCTCTCCTCTCCTCTCCTCTCCTCTCCTCTCCTCTCCTCCCCTCTCCTCCCTTCTCCTCTCCTCTCTCCCCACCCCTCTACTTTTTCATAAGCTGTATTGAATCACTGCAGTCAATAGTTCTACACAGCGTAACTTAGAAAGATGCATTTGATTTGTGGCCCAGCACGCCGTGGAAAGAGGAGGCCGGCGTTTGATTTATGAGCTTGGGACCTTGTGGTCAGGTTCTACCAGGGCGCTCAACCTCCCTGCCGCTTCTCAGCACCTTAAATTTCACAATCTGTCTGATTGTTATGTAGATATGTGCACTGACCCAATCCATTACTGTACAATGCAGATGTGTTTGGGTTCTACAGAATATTGAGAAATAATTCCTTTTTTCCCTGCATGAAAAATGTATTACATCTCTGGATTGAATGCGTGGAAAAGGTAGAGAGTGTATTTGCTTTGGTTTGATTGCTAACATGTGGCACACAGCTCTCGGGATTGCATGTTAGATATGGAAAAATCCTCAAGTAGCCATCTGTGTGATAGCTTGGGACTTGTCGCACATCAGTGTGCAGCCCTGAAGAGTCTTTTATGTGAACATATTGTAAATAGCAGGGGGAAAGCATTAAAGCCTGTAAAATATAAATCAAACTAAACACACCTGAAGGATTTAGACCCGTTTTAATAAGGACATGCACAGTGTGTGGTTGTGTTTGTGTGTGTTTTCGTGCATTCATTTAAGTGTCTACATCTGAATGCACAGCAACAATGTGCATATGACAGCTTGCTTTTTCATCTGCATGTGTCTCCAGCTGCTATTGAACATACTACTTATAGACACTCAGGGTTTCATTAATGTAACGTACAGCTAAATGTTGACGGGTCAGTGAGCACATTTCACCCTATCAATTGAAACAGTAGGGAAGAAAATCACATCTTAAAAAAAAGTAACTATATTTGTTTGATCTTCAAAGACATGACATGCTATAAGAAGGGCATTCTGGGTAAGGGGGACAGATACGGAGAGAAGAGAACATCAGACAAAATGAATAATTACTTGTAGAATATCTAATCTGTTATCGTGACAATGAGACAGATTTGCGTACCACAATTACACAGATTCAAGTTTTGCCTGACCCTGCCACGTCCAATTAGTTGGGATATTTTGACAATTAAAACATAGACAGTAGCTGAATTGAGCCAGGCAGGTGAAAGCAGGCCTATTTGTTTTAAGGCACAGTAATTCTCATGATGTAGGTCACCGATGATTGGTGGTCTCCAACAACAGGTGTTGGCTTCTGCAAAACACATGACATTTCATTAAACAGAACAAAGAGTTGTTCAAAGTTCTGCGATAGAAAAGGTGGTGGATTGACATCACATAGGTTTATTCAATTAGATATCAGGAGCACAAAAAAGGAGAATAAGCCTGAGTGAGTGACTGTAAGTGTGCCGACTTGGTTCTAGGGATAATAATCTTGGACAGCCCATTCCGTCATGCAATTGTTGATTAAATATTGATTAGATAACCATGGATTTTGTGCAGAAATTTATGTTAACCAGAAGTTGAAGCCTACAGATTTTGGAGAATTATTTTTTTCTCAAGCCTCCGTGAGATAGACATGTTCGATGTTCAGTAAAATGTCTTGAAAACTGTTCGACGTATTATTCTAAAATGTAGTATTGACTTGTATTCTGCCTTCAGAATAAATTAAAAAAGCTATGTTGATTCTCTGATACCAGTCAGGCGCAGTCATCACTATATCTCACACTTTACCTCCAGCCTTGGGTCTATTTTGAGTTTGTATTCTAATAAGAACCATTAAATTGATATGGTGAACATGGCAAACATTATCTTGGATGATACATTCAGCTCAAAGCCCCAACATGTATAGACTTCCAAAGAAGAAGATGACACCAACTATTGGTTTTGGGGCCCTTAGAAAAGCCTCTAATTTGGCAATTTTGCTCTCACCATTTTCTGTTTGGAACCATAATTGGATAACAGGATTGCAATTCATTGTGTCTGTCTTCTGGCTGACAGGTCAACTTGTCAATCACAGTTGGCCTGACATGAAGCAGTGGTTCCAACCTTTTTAGCTTGAAGCCCACCATGACTAATTTCTAATGCTTAATATGAATTTTTAAAAATCCCAACAGAAAAGGCCCACACACATGTTCTTACTAAAATACATTTGTATGAATAATAACTGTTTAACTTACAGTAAATTGTGTAAATTTAATTTTTACAACCTTAGAGCAGACAAAACTTCTTGAGATATCATTGGGGCCCGGACCCCAGGTTGGGAACAGATGCCTAAAAGCACACTCTGCTTTATTGTCTATTTCACCTTATTAGGTGCAATAATTTTCCAAATTAACATCATGCTGAAATGGTGCAAACTTGGAATCAGACTACAAACTAATTTAAAATAAAAAGTTTATCTATGAAATAAATCAACTTGGAAGTACCGTAATTTTCTTCTATGGTTTTGTACAATCGGACTTCTTCTCACAGCCAGTGGAGTCTCCCCCTGATTGCCATCGGAAAGGATGCAGTATTACGGCTTTTCTGCACTGACTTTGCTCTGGCTGTGGAAGATGTCCATTTCTTATTTTCAGCCACTGTCTGCCTTTATTATAATCTCACAGAGCAGATTGTATAGCTCTAGACTCCTCGTCTATTTTCTTCTCTGTCAGATCTTACAATGAACGTTTGTTATCTTGCTCTCATGGACAGCTGTTGGGAGAACTGACCATATGGTTGTCAGTTACTGGACGCTCTCTTCAGGAGAAAAGTTACACTGAAACAAGAGGGGAGGGGGGATTCTAAGCTAAATCAACAAAGAAGCTCTGCAAAGTATTTTTTCCTTAAATGCCTCAAGTATGGTGCTACAATATGGCATCCGGCTTGGTGCAAAGATCCCTTGATTCTACGTATCCCATCTGCTCAGAGGGGGCAGAGGGGGCAGTGGAAGAGACCATGGACAGAAAGACAGAGACAACTGGAGACAGAATGAGAGACAGACACAAAGACAGCTGAGGGGGAGAGGTGAATTGGGTTGGAAAGACAGCGGAGAACAATCTGAAATTAATCTGGACACTCCAGATGGTTTAAAGATTGTGTACGAGTCTGTGTGTGTGTATGAGAGAGAGAGAGAACACATCAGTGTGTGTGTCTTAGTAGCTGCCAGCTTGTCCGCTTTTGTCTGCGTTAAGGTACTTGTGTTTTGTGTTACTTCAGACAAAGAGGAACATCTGGTGTGTGCACAATGTGGAAGTTCTGATCTCATTTTGATGGGAAAAGACAAAAACACGCAGAAGCAGACACACATATGTATTTGTTAGCATTTGGTTGAGTAGATTGTGACCTAGTAAAGAGTTGTCTCTAGAGCGCACAACACACTCCTCCTGCATGTGTGTTTTCTAGTGTGTTGTCAATGATATAAGGTTAACAAATCAATAGCCATTGCTATCTGCGAAAACTACGTGCCCTGGATATATTAGTAGCTTTTGGCATAAACATTGTAAATTGTACCTCGAAGGGAGAGGAGAAGATGAAAGATGGAGCAGAGAGGGGAGAAGTGTTTAAATGACAACAGAGGAAAGGAGTGAACTGGATATACAGAGGCTTTTGGTGGAGAAAAGCTCCATCTTGCTCAGGTTAATGCTGACCTTCCTAACTTAACTTGTTTGTCTCGGTTTCACTCTGGCTTGTTTTTGTCCATGCATTTACATATACAGCTTTCACCTTCTCCTGATGGGGCACACAGACGTAGCTTTTTGGCTGCTTTCAGAGCAGATTTAATATTAATTTACAGAGAGCTCTTTTTCTCTCTCTCTCTCAACGTTACACTCAAATGCTGAAATCCTCAAAACATATCCAGCGGTATGAAGTCTGTTCCTTCTGTGAATACGTGTGTGCAAATGTGTCTTGATTTAAAAATATGCATTTATATAAGATTACTCAGCAATGACTGATGCTGGAATGTGGACTGCTGAAACATGTTTCAAAAATACAATGTGTTTTAATTCTTGAAAAATTGTTTCATTGTTATCGTGTGAATACCTGTTTTCTTGCAGTTGAAGGTCCATGAAATCCATGGGCTATAAGCTCTATATACTGTGTTTTTTCCATTCAATGTAGGCTAACGGAAGGACAATGTGAGGGTCGTAGGAGGTGGCATGCTGGCACATTTCATTTGAGAGTGTTCAATGCCATGTCATTTTCATGAGTGTGCAATGGAATCACACAGTGCATGCTGTAAAGTAAAACCATACAGTGCTTTACGCATGGGTACGTGTGTGTGTGTGTGTGTGTGTGTGTGTGTGTGTGTGTGTGTGTGTGTCATGGAAGGTTTTTCTGGCCAGATCTCAGTAGATCACAGCTTACGTAGTCAGAATTAAAGGGTAAGTGGCGTACTGTTTAAATATATATAACTACATAGAATGTAGTTACATGCAGCCACATTGCATGAAAGTGTCATGGGAGGCAGTGAGGCATGTGTTGGATTATGTTCGGGTTGCATGTCAGGACAAAGGTCGCTTCCTCTAGTCACACTTGGTTTGGCACATGGAGAATATTTAAGCTATGCTAAATGTTTCCATCTCAATTATTTCTAAAGGTTTAAGATGGCAGAATAAAATAAAATAAATGTTTAACCTTCAATACATTGATATAAATGTACAGTTTCTTCTAGTCCTTGACTCTGTACAGAGCTTGTCAAACATCACAGAAGGCCATGGGGAAAATAAATGATCTGACGTATGAAAGGAAGGAATGAAAGGCTCAATCTTACGTCTGAATGGTATGGTTTAATGCTAATATGCTGTTGTCCTGTTTTTCTCTTCCAGCCGAGTCCTGTGGTGGAGTAGTCCAAGGACTAAATGGTTCCATAGAGTCACCTGGTTTCCCCCATGGCTATCCCAACTACGCCAACTGTACATGGCTGATCATAACAGGGGAGAGGAACCGGATCCAGCTAACCTTTGTCACGCTGGCACTGGAGGAAGACTTTGATATTGTATCAGTTTACGATGGACAACCATCGCCTGGCAACTTAAAAATGAGGTTAGAAATGTTCCTTTTTTTTTACAGTCTGATCTTCTTTCCGGCTCTTTCTCTCATCTCTTCAAACCCCTCTGACTCTTTCTGTTTGAGTATAGCCTCTTCTCCAGCTCTACTCATCTTCCTCTTTGAATGAAGAGTTGGCATTTGGACAACAACACATTTCTTTGAATACGCATTTCTTCTCGATTGGATATGACACATTGAATATGAATTCAAAGCACAGTGAGTGTCAGCTTTAATTTGAGTTGAAATTCTGTCATATTGGATAAATAGTTTAAAAGAGGACAATCTTTTTTTTTTCCTGGTCCACTCTTTTTCATGCATGGTGACAAAAGTAGTTGGACAAAGTAAGAAGAGATTTTACAAAGCAGACAGATTTGGCTGTTTGAGAGTCTTCTAGAAACCTTATCACTAAAAAAGAACTACTGAAATGTGTGATATTTAATATATGATCGATAAAAAAGTTTTGATATTATGTATCAAGTTCACAGTACAGTTGAAAAGGCACCACTGTTGATACATAAAAGTACAGTGCATATACCTGCAATCCACTGGGAGCCAATGTAAAGTACTTACTGCAGAAATAGGACAGATTGTTATTTTTTTATAAAATAAAAATAGAATAAATAGTTCTGGTTAAATGGGAATGCATGGTGGTTCAGTGGTTAGCACTTCTGCCTCACAGCAAGGAGGTTCCTGGTTCAAATCCTTGTTGGATAGGAGCCTTTCTGTTTGGATTTTACATGTTCTCCCCATGCATGCATGGGTTCTCTCTGGGTACTCTGGTTTTCTTCCAACAGTCCAAAGACATGCTCGTTAGGTTAATTTGTGACTTTAATTGCCGGTAGGTGCCAATTTGAGTGTGGCTGGTTGTCTGTCTCTATATGTCAGCTCTGTGATACACCGGCATCTGCTCCAGGGTGTACCCTGTCTCTCTCCCAATGACCACTGGGATTCGATCCAACCCCTGCAACCCAAAATGGGAAAAAGCGATATAGACGATGGATGGATGGATGGATGGATGGACTTGTTTATGGTTTGGTCCCTAAAATTTCAGAAAATGCAGAAAAAATACACATCATATTTACCAAAAGTAAGACTTGATATCTTACAAATCTGGTTTATGCGATCAACAACCACAAATTATTTTTGAAATCAATGATCAGGAAAAATTTACATTTGACAAACTATAACTACTGAATCTTAGCATCTTCTTTTTCAAAATATGAACAATGGCTAGTATTGTTTTTGTACGTGAAAGTGACTTATTGATTAAATGTCATCATTTTTTCAGCTCTACATACCTAATTCTCTCTTCTGCTGATGAACAGAAATGTGAAGGAAATCTAAATCATTGATGACTTTTTGGCAGCTCAGTATTTGGTGGGTTGTAAGACTACAATATTGATGCAGAGAGGGCAGATAGAAACCGAAGGGAAGCTTATTCAAGGCGCTCCTCTTTTGTGTAGGAGGCATGAGCTGGGAATGCATCAAGTTGTGTTTGAGCTTTCTGTTGCAGTTCCAGAAAACAGTGGGTTTTTCCTTGAAAACATAGAGCTCTGTTATCTGTCAGTGTTTGAGTGGAATACTTTATTTGTACTTTAGTAGCTGAAGAATAACGCCATAGACTGCAGAGTATACTCGTGGTGGCTGTGTGTAGAGGCCAACATAAAGAACAGCTTCTATAGTGCACAAATACATGTTTTTATGGCCAAGGCTGAAGTAAGCCCTCAAGAAAAAAATATAAAGGAATTAAATCTTTTTCACATTGTATAGCATCTCAATTTCATTTGATCTTTCAGTCCGACTACTTTCACCCCTGTTTTCTTCTTCTGCCATTTATTTCAAAATCAGTCCTTGAAGCTTCTGCTATGGTCAGTTAAACATCACAATTGCATGACTGTTGACTGTACAACACTTTCTTTATCTTATGTAAAAGACTGCATTTCTAAGATGAGCTCAACAAATACTGCACCTTGTCTGTATGTGTTGAATGTTCTTGGCCTGAAGCATGCGTCTGCTGGGATAGTGGAACCACCAGAGTGTGCTGTCTGCAGTCCGTATATAAGGTGAAACGACAGCTGAACCAACAATGTCCAGAGCTCTCCATGCACTGCAGCTGTGGGTTGACAACAGGGAGGCAAAGTGTACCAGAAACGTACCTGTGCTGCAAGCCCTTCGGCTATTCTCAGAACACCTGCTGCTGAATGCTCCTGCCATGACAACATTGTGTTCTTGTCTTTCAACCGTGCTAAATCCATGCTATTGTTTGACTGATCATCTAGTTATATACCGAATACAAGCAAGGACAGTGATTATCCATCTCTGTGTTAATGGGAGAGATCTGTTAGTGCATTGACTGCCTAAAAAAATGGACATACCGTAGTCTCAGTGACATCCTTCATTGGTGCCTGGAGAGGTGTTATGAAGCCCAACAATGGCAGTTGCTGTATTGGAAATCTCAACCTAACTTTCGATCAACCTAGAAACAAACAAACAGGTGAGCCTTAAGGCTCCTTGAAAACAGGAACAAAGTTTCCACCTGTGATTCAATTTAGCAACGTCACTGATAAATTCATGAATATTTCTTGGGCTTAGTAAAATCAACACAGATGACTTATAAATTAAATCAACCCCCCTAAAGAAATGTGCTATTGATACCAAATTCATTTTTGAACCCTGGCTGTAAACATGGTTATTTCTCCTATATTTAAATATAGCCCTAATGGTTGGCTTTTGCAGCCAGCCTCATGTGGACACTTGAGGAACTGCAAGTGTTTGAACTCCCACACTCTTCTTTTTTTTTAAACACTGGAGGTTTCCACTTGGTTTTAAACATTCGATGCAGGGTGCGAGTATAGATAGTAGATGTAGCCTCCTTTTGAATTTTAGAGTTCTACATTTTTTAGCCTTGTCTTCCTTTTTTTCTTTTAACCTTCCTCTTATGTTAGCTTTCTGTTACTATCTCTTATGTTATCAATCAACCATAAAATACCCTTTAAACAATTATTTAACATCCAATTTGTTTCTTACCTTTTGGTTAACTAGTTAGGCTTCCTTATCCATTAAAAGATTTGTTTTAATATTTGTGGTGTGGCCCCCTGGGCCTTTCTTTTGACAGCATACCTCTCGTTTTCATTTTTTTTTAAATGGTAAAATAAACCTCAAGAGAATTATATAAATAAATAAAAGGTTGTTATGTTACCTACTGATGGTTATTAAAACACATCTCTTGAATTTATTTTTATTTTTATTTTTTATTTGAATATTATTAACTATAGTAACATCTATGTTGTTATGGGTAGATTTTGACCCATATACTGTATATTTACTTCAAGAAAAAGGCTAACAAATAACTTTAATACAAATACAAAATGAAAGGCAGAACAAGTAATAATAATGTAGATTTGCAAGGTCAAACAAACTACAAGCAATCAAGCAAATCAAATCAATCTTTCCGAATATATGGAACTTTCAAGAATGTGTTGCTTTCTGCTGCAGGACCACCAACTTATTTATTCACTAAAACATGGTGTAGAAGACTATAGTACTAAATGAGATAGCAAGAGGTAGTTGCTGAAACTCTTTGACAATGTGTTCACTCTGCTACTGGTGGTAATTAGCCCTGGAGTTATTTTGCACCCTCATAATGGAAAGCAAAACAGCCAATTGAATTTCTACTGATCTGTTATTCTTAATAAATAAATAAATAAATAAAATGTAGTTGCTTCAAGACGCTCTGGCATTGAGTTTAGTGACCTAACCCTAAAGTTGTTTAGATCAAATGATGATGCTGTGAGGTGCAGGCTCATTCTCTTGTTAGCTCAGCTCCTCTGTTGATGTCAGCACCTCTTTGAATGGTGTGGACATTTGTTAGGACAGACAGCAGAGTGTTAAAGTGAGACCACTGGCCTTAGTGCCCTCAGGGTCTCCCTGGTGTGTGTCACTGTGGGTCAAGCTTCAGATTAGCTTGTAAGGCTTCCCCCATCAGAGTGTCAGGAGCTATTCAATCACACCGACCTTACTACATTCCTAACTTGTGTATTTACATAAATGAATCTGCTGCTGCCTGTTCTATGTCTGATCTCAACGAGGGCAGTGGTCAGCGACCTAAAAGCCTCTCCTCCTCTCAGCTACTGGATAAATGATGCAAGACTTGCTCACATGAACCCATCAAGCTGCCCACATGGACAGTGGGATGAAGCCAAGAGGAGCTGATTGCCCTCTCTTTGTTCACACAGAGGAGGCAGGGTATATCTTTCAGACCTATTGTATGTGCAGGGAATTCTGCAATCTCATACATAGAAGAAGAAGAAGGGCTGACCCGGCATCTGTGGCTTCCTCTTACCAGCTGCAGCTGTGCGTCAGCAGTATTAACTCTATACTCCATCCCACTCTTTATGATGACTGATCTCAGCACTGTGAAAATATTTACTTGTGAAAATGGAAAGCTCCTCTCACCCAGGGACTACTGATCAATCTCTGCCTGTGGCTTGTATTGTATACGAAATGCAGAAGTGGCTTTTCAGACAGTTTTTTTCTGACACTGCCATTGAATTCCAGTCAAGAATCTTCCGTCTTTGAAACAAGCTGCCTATAAAGATGGTAAGCAAAAAAACAAAAACAAAAAAAAAATAACGTG
This sequence comes from Labrus mixtus, assembly GCF_963584025.1. Classification (NCBI taxonomy): domain Eukaryota; kingdom Metazoa; phylum Chordata; class Actinopteri; order Labriformes; family Labridae; genus Labrus; species Labrus mixtus. The sequence goes on along the minus strand of NC_083612.1, from coordinate 31,032,902 downwards.
AAACTGCTGAATATGTAGTTTGAAAAGTTTTTTTGAATTTCAGTACTTTTCAGTGAAAAACCCTGTCCTCACAATGATATGTTGTTGCATGAGTTTTTTGACTCAATCTAACACTGTTCAGTAACATCAGTCAGATAAGTTAATCTTTTGCATGCAGTACTCTTGCTTAAAGCTTTGATGAAGTTATATTATACCTATAATGTAAAATTGTATCACAATTGAGTTGTATCACTCCAAGTTCTTATATTGAATTACTTTGGTGATTTTTGTATCTCTTTTGCAAAGGAAATGTTGCATTGTTTGGTTTGTAGGATAGTTCCTGGTGACTAATTTCCTTGTAAATTAAATGGAAATGTACATTCAGACTTGTATACTGGTCTAAAGAGAATAAGAAGAACCACTGCATATCTTAACCAGTCATTGTTGTGATGAGCTGGTTTATCTTTTCAGTCTGCCTAGGATCACAGCATTTGGGTTAACAACGTTAAATTGGTATGCTAAGTGGTTACGTTAGCAGTGCTAGCAGTTTACCATCCACATGGCTGTGCTAAATGTTGGTCGATATGCCAGTTTAACCTGACACAGCCTACATTAAACTTTATCTCTGTTTTCTAGATGTAAATACTGCTGAACCACCCTGCTACGAGATGCCATCCGTTCACTCTGCTGGCTTAAAACTGGGCAGTAGAGCAGGGAAAGCAGGCCCATTAACTGGAGCTACAGCCCCTGCTAGTGGTGGGTGGCTGTCTTACACCTTAGACACAGTTTTTAATGGGCGTTGCAAACCTGCATTGATAAATATTTTACTAATTAGTTTAACCTAGTAGTTATTCTCGTTCTGACTTTTGAGTTTTACATGTCTGATACAGTGTCTTACTTGTGTTGAGTATCCAGGAATCACTTCAAAATCAGAGGGTTAGAAGATTTGACCCCGTCACTTTCTTAGGGCATACACTTCTCCTCTGCAGTGGGAACAGTTTGACCCTTTGTCACGCCTGGTCTCAATGGTGGCCTATCACGGACACAGGGTTAGGAATGTTTATTTTCAGGTGTCATAGCCTAGATCTTCTGTTGCTGGGGTTTTAGTGGTGGGAGTTTCATCTTGTTAATCATGTTGAGGTTCAATTTCGGACCCTGTGCACCATCATTTTGTTGTCTTCCTTCAATGCCCAACCCCATTGGCTGAAGACCAGATGGCAAGCTACGAAGATACATCTGTGCACATGCGGTCAGATGATAGTCAATGGTTTCAGTGATTGTAACTGTATTGACAAAGCTTCCATTACCTCAGAGAAGTTTCATCCAAATCACATTTATCTTACTTTCTAAAACCATTTGTTCTCACCTTAAACATGACCTCTTCCTTATCCACACTATTTCATTTTTGTTTCCAAACCTTTTTAAACCAGACCTTCGTTTGGACCAGGCTTTCTTGTGTCAAATATAAAGAAAAGGATTTTAAAATGTAAGTTGCAGCTGGACTTTTTCATACTTAAAGTTAGTTTCTCAGAATCACACTGAGAGCTGTTATGGAGTCAGGTCAGAGGGTACAGCAAAGCAAACCATTGACATTCTCACTGTCATGAACCCCGCGGCTCTTCTGTCAGCGGCTCGCTGTGTATCCACTCAGGCGGCTGCACGAGGCGTTTGCAGAAGTGGTCTGTCAGGCTGAACTTGGGCCTGCAATTTCACCAGTTAAGTGATGCCTTTTTGATCCCTGCAGGGAGATTTTTTTACTCTGTATTTGACCCGGACTCCGGAAAATTAATGAGTTCCTCAGAAGACCACGAACTTATTGCAAATGTATTTATTTAGCGCAGGGTACAAACATGTCTGCCCTCATCAGACCTCTATCAGTGAAAATACTGTGCACACCAAAGTGTGTTTTATCCTCGAACAAACAGCTCTGGGTGTCAATTCTACCAAAATCCACTTTCAAACTCTTCTTATTGCAAAGGACACTGCATTGATTTCCTTACTGTCTTAATAAACAGCTGACTTTATTGTGATGAACACTATTGTCTGCTATATATTTTGAAGGTGATACCACCATACATTCAAGTGATTGTCTAAACTTAAATAAGGTTTCAAAAATCAATACACGTTTCCCTCCACAAACCAACTAAATGTAAACCTATTCCTTTAGCCTCTATTTCACATGCCTTAATACACAGAAATACAAAAAAAGACAGATGGTTGAATGCAGTGTGATATCAATTTGAATGAATTCCTTCTCCAGAATACAAGCTGTACAGAGATAGGGTCACAAAACTTATTTGAAATATGTTTTTCCTATAGGTCAGAAACCCGATCTAAATCATGTTAACAAATAGAACAAGCTATCAAAAGAGGAACTCTGCATTTTATCAGTTACTGTAAATATTTGTGACTAAAACACGTTTCAGCAATTCACTGAATTAAAAAAAAAAATACTGGTAACAATTCTACCTTATGAGGGCCATACTAAAGTGTATTATGATCACAATTTGTGTTAAAAATCATCCTAACTTACGATCACTAAGCAGTAATTAGGGTTAGGGTTATTGAGGACAAACTCTTAATAAATGCTCCATTAGCTTTATATTATGGTCATGTAGAATGAGGTACTAATTAGCGCTCAATGACTATTTAAAGTGTTACCAAAATACTCGTTGCCACTTGAACCTGATGAGCTGATTTCCACTACATATTGTCTTACATTTTGCCAGAGAAAGCAGTTTATTTTGTACCCTCAGCATTCTTTATTATTATTCAGTCTTATATCAGTCTTATTTTTCACCAACACTCTTGACACAAAACTGTTTTTATACACTGGGTTTCGTTTACTTGTACACAATTACCTTTGTACAGTATGTGTAAAATATCATTATTTCTCTCCTCACTGGAATGAAGACATCAGTCGTGTTACAGTGTACACACAGTATTTTCATGTATGAGTGCATGGTTGTGCATGTGCATCCAAGCACCAGCATTACCAGACACAGTTAATTACATAGTACATTGAATATGGCACTTAGTATCGCTATTCGTAATTAACATAATTAAGAAAAGGTCATATAGCTATGAAAACACACACCTTATAAAACAATCACAAACTGCAAATGTCAGCAGTACGCAAATGCACAACCTGCCTTTATACTGCAGCAGACTGTCAGGAAGCACGGGCGTTAAAGGGAGACCTCTGCATATTACACTAGCTCTGCCCTGGTTCAGGAAGGCATAGTTGTGGGGGGGGGGGGGGGGGGGGGGGGGAACGACGACACACAAAGAGGGAGTCTTGTCCTACAAAGAGTGTGGTTTGGGAAGATCCCCATTTAATTTGACTAGCTGAGACTGCTGAAGGCTCAGACAAAAAAAACCACACAGAATGAGGACAGTCTGATTTTTTTAATCCCTCATCTCTTACACTGATGTTATGCTAAGTAAGGAGCACTTTACAGACAGCATGGAAACAGAGGCTAATAACTCTCTTAATGTCACAAGTTGCTAACATGCCCTCGAAAATATCTGAATCTATACCCTGTTTTCTTTGTCTAAACCTCGGCTGTAAGAAACACCCTGAACTGTACTGGCACTCATCACCGCTGTTTATTTGTTGGATCAGTTTTTGCCGGTGGTCTTTCTTCGCTCCTTGCAGCTTATTCAAAGACATCCTCTTTACTTTCAAAAGTTGTATTGCTCAACTTGGATTTAAGGCAACCTGTGATTCCATAATACACAAATATGATGGGATTATTGGATTATAGGATTTATAGATATGGATAAACCATTTCTGCACTACCTTATGGTAATCCAAGAGCATGGACAGAGCTGCTGCAGTAGATGTATTCGTTGAGTGTTGGTTAAAGAGTATCTTACAGTAAGTGATGTGTCCGTACTACAATAAATCTCAGCTGTTAATCGATTCAACTTTTCACATTCTGTTCTCATTGTTCTCAAAAATAACAGAATTGAAAGTTGGACTTTAAGATGTAACCAAATCTCCCTTTAATTGCATTGCAATTATTTTTGAGGGGTTAGCCGCTACATGACACGTCAATTCAAGCCAATTTCAGATAAATCAGTGAAACCAGCAATTACAGGTTTAATAGCCTGTCAGAAGCAGTAAGTCAACTTTAGCAGTTTGCAGAGACACTCCTCCAGTCTGCAAATGATTCTCCTTAAACTTCCCGCCTCATACTGACATGTTTCCTCACATTGTCTTTTTTTGGGTATACCTTTTGGACCATTCTTGGTTATTTCTCAACGTGATGTCTTGTGATGTGATGTAGGCGACCCAGAAAATAAGTCAAGAATGGAGTGCATTTCCCAGTCAAGGGTTTATTCTCTCACACTTTTCACTGAGTTATATGTTTAGTTTCTGTTAAAGATGTAGGCTGTGGGTTGATTAGCAAAACTATTAAAAGGCAACTTCAACAGCTGAAATAATCTGTCTAATGAAAACACCTCTGTTCAAAGTGATGATTGTTAAAAAGTGATCAAAGGAGAAGTCAAAGTACAATGTAGACGCTTCCATCGTACTAATATTTAAAGTTTTCAGTCTAGTTTGGATGTATGCATCCAGGCTGCAGGAGAACATACGGCTTTGTTCTTTCTTTGCTACCGACTTTGACAGAGACAGGAGGAGGGAACAGAGAAAGGTTATCAGTGAGACGGTGTGAAGTTTGTTGTAGAGAGACGGAGCGAAATCAAGGGAGCAACACACAGGGAGAAAATAGAGACAAAAGAAACTCAATGGAGAGGCAAAAGGGTAACGCTTGTGCCGCAGTGAGTGTTTGAGATGGAGAGGGAAACGGGTCAGCTACTTTTATTCTGCACACCTGCCCAATGCATAGACACACACACACACACACACACACACACACACACACACACACACACACACACACACACACACATGCACACACACTGACACTACCAGTTTTGGCTTCATTGGTTCATTTATTCTGCTGTCTTCTCTGCTTCTCTCTGCTCTGCACCTTCTCAACCTCTCCTTTTCCATTCTCTACTTTTTTCAGCTCAGATTATCCTCCTCATGATGCAGACTGTCGGGTCAAGCTGCTAATTGTGTGTGAACTTATTCATTAACTGTTACTTGATAACAGCAATGGATATGGTTTCAAGAAAATCTCAGGAGATTTAGAAAGTCAGAAATAGGCACAAGGGGAGAAACATCAGAGATTTAGTGATTTAAGAAGAGAAAATAAATAATGACCTGAAGAAAAGGAAGATGAAAAATTAGAATATCTGGATTGTTTTTATTATTAATTATAACCACAGGTCGCACAAACAGATACATAACAGAGGAATTGAGAAACACATCTCACAGAGGACTTCGTCGTCGCCTTTTATGAGACATTTCATTCAACATTTTTAAACGCAGGTCGTGTGTTTTGTTTAAAAGCTCATTTATGCTTCCTGTGTGTATGGAAATAGTAGGTACATTTTAAATGATTTGACTGTCACTACCCATAGACCCCCTTGGTCCCCAACGTTGGGATGGATGTTAAAAAAACCTGAGCCACTAGAGGGCGCAGTTTCACACAGACTTCCAATTCCCCTTCACTGCCGTTGAACTGACATTCAGTTCATGCCGACCACCCGTCCAGCTGTAGTCTGTCCCTTTGTCCGGGCAAGCTAACATCATAAATATGTGTTAATAGTTCCTAACCAACTCGCCCACTCATTCCTCAAAAAGGTCAGCCATTCTTCTTCGTTGTGTTTTGCTTGTCCGGCTTGAAGCGTTGGCTAAACTTCTCAACACTGAGCCCACAACGTTTCATCTATATCTGATAGCTTCCAGACAACATAGACAAAATAAACGCAAACTATGGACAGAAGCCTCCATCGGTATCCATATGCGTATCTGACGTGGAGCTTAAATGAGCCTTAGGTGTGTGTCAGCTGGTGAGTGTTGTGCAAGATTTCCTGAGGCTTTCTGTACAAAAGTAGAGATTTTAAGCAGTTTGTGAAAGGATGTAAGAATGAGAGAAAAAGTGAGTGAAAATATTCTGAAAATCAAACTTAATCATAATGAACTGAGGGAGATCTGGGCCGATTTTATCAAATGGAAATTCTATTTAAATATTACATCATTAATAAACTCCAAGTCATAAACAGTTATAGTTTACTATGGCTTACCTAAATATACAGCCAGATAAATTCTTCAGACTTATAAAAACATAAAATAAAAAAGTCGATGTTTCCACGACGATTGAGCAAATCTCAAATTAAAGTACTGATTGAAATTGACACTAGTGAGGAATTAATTTTTCAAAGTCACCTTTACTGATCTTCTTCCACACAGACACATACACCAACACACACTTATACTACCCCCACTCTCTGAAGAGTAAAAAACACACTTTTCTGAGAAAAATAGGCCAACACTAGATAACCAGGCAATGGAACTAATCCAGGACTACCACTAGGGAAGGAAGGAGAGAAGTGAAGAGAGAGAGAGAGAGAGAGAGAGAGAGAGAGAGAGTGGGCAGAGAGAAGGCAGGGCAGCTAGGGAAGGAGAGAGAGAGAGAGAGAAAGAAAGGGAGAGAGAGAAGTATACAAAGAAAAAGACGTAGGACTGGAGAGGGATTCACACACACACAAAGACACACACACACACACACACACACACACACACACACACACACACACACACACACACACACACACACACACACACACACACATACAGGATGCTAAAGCTAGTAGAACTAAGTCCCTCTGCGGTTGGTAGTTCTGTCCGTCTGTCTGTGTCTTATTGTATTCTTGATAATTCTCTAAGCTGCTTCAACTTGTCACCAGCACATCAGAAAGTTGAGAGCAGTTTTCACCTTACGATACGAGTTCAACTCGGATGGAAACTAAAAGAACAAACACAATTTCTGCCAAATAAGCATTGAGATTATGCATGTGTCCAACTGAATGCTGAAGCCACTTACAAAGTTACAACTCCATTTGTGTTTGTGCATGTAGGCTTAAAGGAATACTGAACTGAGGACTTGTTTGGATTTAACAAAACCCTCCTCCTCCCGAGAGTTTGAAAGGTGCCTTTTAAATCTCGCTCCTTTTGTAGGACGGCAGCTGCAATCAGCATGGAGTCACAGCGGTTACAATGAAATTCAAACTCTTTTTACAGCCGCAGAATAAATCCTAATAAGAGCTTTTCAAATGTCCAGTACAATCCAATGCTGTCTATTTGTCTGAATGCTCAGTATGATTCTTACCTTTATTTCTAGCCAAAATATGAATGATGTCATTTTTAGTCTCCAGTTGTGAGGAGCAAGTGAACAGCAAGGTGGGGAGAATCTCCGGAGCAGTCCTCTTGTAATTATCTAGATCCTATCCGGAGTGCCTGTGTGGAAACGGTTATTGAGTTGTTAAAAAAAATGAAACATCCAGTTTCAATTCTTCATTCCACCACGAGGACTTGTCATGTAAAGTGAACAACTCACGTGTATTTCCCCACAGGATCAGGATGATGTACATCTGTGTGTGTGCCATTGTTAATATTTTGATATTTATATTTTTAGAGTGATTTTTGTATGGCTATATTTGCGTTCATTGGATAGGACAGCTGAAGAAAGACAGGAAATGTTGTTGGAGAATGTGGGGGATGACATGCAGCGACGGGCGATGGTCGGATTCGAACCATGGTACACTGCAATGAGGACTATATTATGCGTACATAATGTGCACGCCATGACGACTAGGCTATCCGCCTAGTATTAATCATACATTAAAATTTTTTTAGTTTTTTAAAATATATTTTTAAATATTCTTTACGTCTTTGCATCCTTATCACATATGTGCAGCCTGGCCGTGGTCTATAATATGACAAATGTGTGGAGTTGGGTAAGCCAAAACTTTTTAAATGTCGAGGTAGCCGTGGAGTATTTTGTGAGCATCTAAAAGAATTTGCATTGTCAAAAATGCGAGTGGCTGTGAGGAGCCGCGGTCGCTGTTTCAGGCTGTGGACTGATGCTGAGTTCAGCTGTTACACTGGGAAACAGGACTGATGAGAACATTTAGATCCTCGGGCCTCCTGCCTCACGGAACACCTGTTACTGCTGAGAGACAGCACCAAACACAGAGTAACCACAGAGTAACAGGGGAAGAGATGGAGGCGAAAAAAAAAGGAAAATACAGGTAGACTACTGGAAAGACACGGTGATGGAGTAGAGCAAAAGAAGCCAATGGACACACACACACACACACACACACACACACACACACACACACACACACACACACACACACACACGTTTCGTATATGATCCTGTCTGTAATCTTGCTGGCAGCCTAAATTCCAGTCATCCAGACATCTGCAGTAAAAGTTTAATTTACCGTGAATCTGTCACAGAAGTTTGACATGAGTGAATTATCTGACTGAGGCGTCCTGTGTTTGTTTGTTTACGCAGTGATAGAAAACTAAAGCAAAGTGCAGAAAAACAGGTTTAAAATGTAAACAACAAGTAGAAAGTAAAGCATAATAAAGAAAACAACTCCAGGTGTTCCTGGAACATATCTCCTCCTGAAGAAAAGAAACAAAAGAAGAAAAACATCCCACAGTAATTGACGTTCAAAATACCCTGTAGCTATTCATGAGTAGCCTTCTTCTAACTATGATATTGAGCTGATATAAGTGGATACTTATTGTAGTTGAAATGATGCACAAGAGGTCAAAAAAACCTCTCATGACAAACATAAACAACATAAGCATCAGCTCTCCCTCCATTCAGGCATTTCTGTGATGTTTTGTGAAGCACTTTGTGACTTTGGTTTGTGAAAGGTGCATGCTGAATCAAATCAACTTTTCATACTGGTGCATTGGTGAAAAAAAAAAAAAGGTATCCCAATAGAGTACCTTTAATACATGCCAGAATATTTCTGACAACTACTTCTTAATCGCCACAGAAATACCCAAACTTCTAGAGATTCATTTCATAACTAGCCTGTCTTCACTACAGAGTCATTAGAAACAGAAGATAAGTCAATGACCTACCTTTTCAAGATACAGTGCTGTAGGTACCCTCTAGCTTTGTATCTGAATGCTGCAGCAGTGCACTTAAGCTCCTGTGAGGAACAATCCCCCACCCCTCCTTTGAACAGACTTAACACTTTGTCTCTTCTTTGATCTTGTCATATATATGTGGAAGTAGTGTGAGCGTTCACAGACATTTCTGGTTTTCTCGTTGATAGTCTTGCTTGATTTTGTAGGTCAAATTGAGGCATCAATAGTAATCTCAATCTGTTTCATAACCAGCTAAAAAATACCTCCTCTATTCTTTCGCCTTGACATAGATGTCAGTTGACTGAGGATAAAGACTTAATGTCCTGTTTTGCGGGTGAAATGGACGGGTCGGGTCAAACAGACATTGGATTTTCACCCATGGAGATTCAGGTTTGATTCCTGTGGGAGCAAAAATGTAATGATGACTTCTTTTAAGAAGATGAATTGTTAATTGTGTAATGTAGATACTTTACTCATGTCATATATTTTGGGGATTTTAGAATATTTTGCCTTAAACCATGAGCAGCCCCAATTCCATGAGGAAGCGAAAGGATGCATTGCACCCTCAGCACCCTCAATCAAATAGAAGCAGAAAAATAACTATGTATATTTTTTTTACAATAAGTCATCAAGGCTTTCAAATGACAACAGTGACTCAGATCGTGTTTATTACATCCATGATCTGGTCATGACAAATACATGTTCACTGTCTGTTCACCGTCTGGGCCACATGCGGGAGACATAACACCTACGCTATTTATCCTTGCTGTTGCCAGTCACTGTAGCTTCACCCCCTTTCATCTCAGATGCACCCTAAGTCTTTATTTCTAGACCCGGACTGAACCTGACCATGAGTATAGGTTCTAAGCCTTTCCTAAATGTGAAACGTTTTGCACAAAAAATGTATTTGAAAGATCTGATGGATGACACTTGTTATTGCTATAACTGGACTGCTATAACGACCAAACCTTTCATATAGTACTCTCATCAAGCAGTTTCAGTCGTAAGTTTTGGAAACCATTTTAAGCTAACGTGACTGCAGAGACCTTCTCGTGCCAAACTGGTGTCTGTATCTTTAAATGTTGAAGCTTTGAGCCACAGACCAAACTGTCGTATTGTGTTGAAACACCTGGTGGAAAAGAAATGTTTCAGAGCCCTTTTATAGACTGGTTCGAAGTTTAAATTCTGTATCACGTCAAAACAAACTCCAATTTGTGGCTGTAAAAACAAACCTGCTTTGATATCACAGTGTACTGACAACACCTGCCACACAACTGTACATCAGTAGTGTGACGTTGAACCACTAGAGGTCAACTAAAACACGTTTTTTAGCAAGTTTCTTATAAGTTCCTCTTTCTCTAAACTGATTTTTTTGTCTCTACACCCCAAAAGAAATGTCTGAGTTTTCTGCTAGATGAAGAAACTGAAAGGTAAACAAGATCCTGCACCGAATAAAAGCTGTAAAACCACCCAGAGTTTCTTTTTGTTTTTGTTTTTTTACTCAGAGAGAGAAATGAACAGAAATAAATCCCACATCAGATTTAGTTGTTGCTTGGAGCTTCAGTTAGGTTCTTTTTATTTGTTTATGTGTTCCTGCAGAGTTTTTAATTGCCTGTATGCAGCGGCTGTTGATAGTGACAGGATCATGTTGCTTCTGTGTGCCTCTGACAGCAGAAATGCCTCAGTGCGATGGAGATCAGAGCTGCAGGGGAGAAAGCATCGTAGTGCATCTCACTTTTGAGACATCCCTGTAATTATTTTGTTTGTTTTTACCCAGGTTTTTGAATTATTTATTTTGCATGCAGCCTTTTTCAATCAAAACAGTTGAAGTTAAAAATCTTGACTTGTTTTTATTTATTTTTCATATAAAAAGCAACAAACCTTGTTCCTATTTTGTAATAATGAAGAATTACTTAATTTGACTGATATTTGCCTCAATAATTTTGACTTCTAATGCTGAGAGAAATCTGCTTTAAAGGTCACATATGATGCCAAACACACTTTACCATGTTTTTCTAACAATTATTTGTGTCTCTAGCGTGTCTACAAAACCCCCAATTATGAGAATAGTCAGTAAATGTGCTCAAACAGGCTGTTTGGAGATATTCCCTTCATGACATCACAAAGGGCCTCCCCCAGGTGTGTGACACTCCCACAGCTAGGTGTCTGTCCTCTGAGTCTTACTTCTCACTGTAAACAATTGGGCATGGTGCAAGAAAGCCCAAGTCCTTCCGGAGGGGCGTGGTCAGACACAGCTCAGTTGCATTTAAAGCTACAGACACAGAAACAGCCTGTTCTGAGCAGGGCTGAAATAGAGGGGTTTAGAGGCATGATCAAATACAGGATCAGAGTGAATTTAGAACAAGAAACTTCACACACATGTTTTAGGGAGCTCTGAGACTTATTTAAATTTGTTGAAAAAGGAGGATAATAACCCCTAACATCTATTGTCCTCATATCAAATGTACCATTGTGGTAAGTTTCATATGGTATAGCTTTTTATAGATGTTTTCATTTTTTAACATCTGACTGAAACTTTATGCCCGTCTTTGCCTTTAACTTCTTCTACTTCTTCTGTATTTCTTGTAGGCTATAATTCTTGCAGCTTATTACGTTTCACAGACCAGTCGGTCAGTGACTTGTATGTTTCTGTTAAATAGCTTGGCAAGTTTACTTTTTCCCCCTTATTATTCTAACGCTGCTTTTCTTGAAGGCAGCAACATTATGGACTAGTATGGTATTTAATGGTATTGAATGTTTTGCCACTGGACCTCATATGTTTCCATTTTGAGACGCTGTTATAAGATCAGCTCACATACATGTCAATTATCAAACTCCACAGTCAGATGTAAGGTAACAGCCACTTCTTACTCTCTCTTGTTCAGCTCAATCCCTTAGGCGTAGCCGTTGATTTATATTTTGCATTTCAAAACATCACAGATCAAAAGACGCAATGTGCTGTGCACAGGCGTTTAGACACGAGGCCCCTGGCACTCCTCTTCACACTGGTTGACTGACTGACTAACCGCCTGGCTGAATGGCTGCCTGTCATTTGTAGAACATCTGAGCTGATATCTATCCAGAAAATCCACTGTTGTTTCTGCTCCCTGTGGGTGTTTGCTGAGTGGTAATATGGAATCTACACTTCCTGAAAATACAGATTTAACAACAAGAAAAATAAAAAAAAATGTTTGTTTCAGACACATCAAGGTGGAAATGCTGGCTGGTAAAAGCCAGAGGTTGAAATGCCTCCAAAAGAATCATGTGGGTTTTTTTTTTCTGCACATACATCAAAGCACAGAGAGCAAAGTGCTTTGATATCAGAGGCAAAACCCAAATGATGCTCTCCACTTTTCTAGCTTTCGGTTTTATTCATACATCAGGAAATAACACTTCTTTTCAAGCTCCACACTCTAAAAACTTTTAGATAAATGGCCGACCAAAAGCACTACTTCATCTACAAATGAAGAATATTTTCCTCCTCTGCATTCATACACTGTAAATATATGCTATGGAAACTTTTTCTTTCAACATGGTCAGTTTTTAGAGTGCTCTTGAGATTCAAGTTGTTTGGTGTTTTATTTATCAAAACCTTTGCAGGCATGCTGGAACTTACGTTAAGTTCCCCCCTTAGCTCATAAACTAGGCTAAAGTTTAAATGTTGCAGATACAGAACACTATCCCTCCATCCATCCCTCCAAAACTCTCCGGCTTACCCGCCCTCTGATTCTCGGCTTTATTTAGTGCCTCTCCACTGCAGGGTTTCCCGATGAAAAGATGAACCTCTCTATTTTCACTTTGTTCGATGTTATGATGTCGATGCCACTGTGCTTCTTCTTTCATATGCTCAGTTTTTGTGTTTCCATCACTTTCGGTCTCCCACTGTGATTCTCTGGGACCTGATCTATCCCTGATTGGAAACTGTGTTTTGCTTTGTTTTATATTGTGGTGAGAACTCACACACACACACACACTGAAATGCAGAAAAATAAAAACAAGTGCTGAGACATATTTTTCAGTGTGAACGTTGAGAAGGAAGAAAAAAGTGTTCAGAGAGAAAAAACAACACAAACAACTGGAAAAGTTCAGCAACTACAGTATTTGAGTATAAAGTTTGTGGAAGGAAATAGGAGATATTTTTGCTATCTTTATCTGTTTAGAAAATATCTTATACAAGCTAATCTTTTAGTTCTGACTAAGGACACGTTGTTTAGAGTTATGGCTTTAAATCAAATATCATTTATTCTTGTTGTGGACCAAGCAGTCAAGGCAAGAGAAACAGGTTAAAAGTTCAAAATCAGGCTTCTTTATTCAAAAATTGTGTTTAACAAAAGCTAAAAAAGTTAGACAGTCAAAATAGTAGAGGACTTGTTAAAATAGGTCAAAATAACATAACTCTACTGAAAAATAATGCGAACTGAAAAGTCCATGAACTCAACTAACAGACCTAACAGAATGAGAACTGAGGGGGATATTTAAACCAGCTGACCAAACCAAGCCAAACAGACAGGTGAGGACGACACACAACATAACTAAAAGTTAGCACCAAGGAATCATGGAATATGTTCATGGAAACTTTTGGCTTGGTAACGTTATATTTGTAATGCAACAGAACAAAACCGTGCAGTAACAGTAACACATACTGTAAGCATCAGATCTCAGAGCCTATACATTCAGTTAACGATGTTTAATAGTGTTCCCCCCTCACACACAGTCTCTCTCTCTCCAAAGTTATTTCTATGTCTTTTTCATGAATTGAAAGTATCCAACCTGAAAACGGTTCCTGACCATACTGCTTAAAGGACCAATATGTAAGATATCTACTGAATTAAATCATAAAATGACCTTACTATATCATCAGACATCAAGGCAACATTGAAGTGCTGGCTTCTCTTAAAACAACGAAGCAGCAAGTATGTCCTCCTTCTTAGTTTAGATTCTAGTCCCTAATGGTCTGTTTTAGATTTGATTAGAGAAGGTAAGCGATGTTAAGGCACCCCCCACACGGTCGCTTATGGCGCCCCTCGGTTTGCCAGGAAAACAGCAAACCAACAGGTGTTGCAGCGATGGAAGTGGGCAAGCAAACTGGTTCAGATAGAATGATAATTACCGCCCTAAAATGCCTCGACATGTTTCTGATAAGCTCCATGACCAGAAACGTGGTATTACTAGATTAATCTAGGAGATGCTTTTAAAAAATGAATAGAGAGGTTACAATGCAGAAAGGTTTCAACATATGCAGAGCTGACTCAACGCTGAAGCTTCAGTGTCTGCGACATGTGCTGCATTCATGTGCTGCTCGGTTGGTCCAAGTTTCGGAGTTGGGAAGTCGTTCTTCCGACTTCAGTGTGTTCACGGGATTTCAGTTCGGAACGTCAGAATGTTGAACGTTTCAACAGCACAAAATCGATGAGTGAAATCAGTGAAATGTAACTGTTAAAAGTGATATTGGAGCAAAATGTTGATGTGCAATATGTGAATTAATCCAAAGTCTGTTAACATTAACAAACCATATTTAGCCCCCAATTTAATGACGATTCTTAGGTCAAGTCGGGATGTCGGGCACCTAATTCTTTTCTGAGTTTCCGAGTTGTTGTTCCAATTTGAGCAGGTGTTCATGTGCATTTTACAACTAGGAAACTCGTTATTCCGATGTGTCCGACACCACATGAATGCACCAATGGTAAGCCGTTTGCCCATTGACTGTTGGGGGAGACAGCTCTCTCTAATATTTTAAATTCAGATTTAGAATTTTTTTAGAAAAATGCTGGGTGTCAGGGTTAATAATTCCTCCTTTAATTCATGTTTATCATTGTGAAAGTTCAAGAGTTTGTAGTGTGTGTGAGTTTTCACATGTGAAAAGAAGAACCGACAGTATCAGATGGTAAAATCAATACATTGATTTATAAACAGTAATCATCTGCAGTGTTCCTCTCCTTCTGTGCAGCAGTGGGGATGTTTTTAACTACAACTTTTATGTATTCATTATCAATTCTCTTTGTGTCAGTCTGACAGAAGCAGAGCCCCAGTGATCGTTTTCCTATTGTGTTGAAGAAGCGTCAAATGATGCACTGAACGCCCCCTTCTTTGTGAGCACACACACACAGCCTGAGGCAGGGAGCCTGAGTTAACAGAGAAAGTTCATAACGTGATACCCGATATCTCTAACTGCAATTTTCAGGCTTTGTCGAACAGGCTTATGTAAAGACAGCCTGGGAATCTTATAGCCCACTAGTATGTGTGTGTGTGAATGCTTTTTGCTGTATGAGTTGTAAAGTAATAGTCATTTTTGCAGCAGTATTTTACTGCACAGCTGATTGTATCAACAGTACCAGTGGCTCTGTTCGGTTCAAGTGTCTCCACGATGTTGTCAGCATGCACTAAACAGGACCTCAAACTGAGACAGCTACATGAAATGTAGATATCATCATTTCATTATCGTTGATATACTTGATTTCTGCTCTTTTGATGTGTTATATGTCGCACATTCTTCCTTTAACAGGCAGCATTGTGTAATGGCGTATAACATTATGATCAAGGCTTATAGTATTCAAGTCATAGGCTATTTTATGAAGGGGAATGTTCCAACTTTCAGAGACAATACTGGCATGCTCTTTGTCTGTCTCATAAATACACAAAGTTGAATTGAGTTATTTTAGTTGATCATTTTCATGTTGGTCAGAGTCTCCAGTGCAGTTGATGTAGCTGTAACAGTAGTACTAGTAGGCTGCCTTGTGTAATATTTTCAGTCACTCCCACTTCATCATTTCACTCTTTACTAAGATCTTCAATTCAAAGCAGCTACAGTTCCCCCCCCCACACATGAGCCAATTGTAACAAATCCTTCATGCTGCTAACAAGTGATGTTGCTCTCACAAAACTAACAGAAGTGTTTTATGAACAAACAAAGTTAGACTCTTTGTTGTTTCTGTTGTTCTGTTTTCAATAAAGCTTTAACTCTTAGATGTTGTCATATTTATGAACGTTCGGGGACTGTAGAAGAGAGTATGGTGGGAGTATTTAAATGTCACACTTGCTTCTGTGGGCTGCCAGTATTGTGGATAATTGGAACATTCAATCCTATGGATGCTGCCGCTGTGTGTGAGTGTCCACACGTTTGTGTGTGTGTAGGTGTTGGAGTTGGTGTTTTTTTTCTTAATCTGTTAATTTGTATGGTTTCCAGTCATCACTCTCCTGATTGTATGTGCGTATGATTTAAACAGACACATCCAAATAGAACACTTAGATAACTATTGAATCAAATACTGTACTCTATCCACCGCCTGTTCACATATGCCCACTGCTACTTAAAAATAATTATCATCAATAAATAAAAAATCCTGTAAATAAAAAATCTGTCAGGATTTTTTGCCTGTCTTTCTGAAAAGTGTCTGTCTTTCAGAAGAAAGTGTATTTAGCTTTAAGCAGACTTTATCTTGACTGCCATGAATTGAGCTAACTAATCTCAGCAGTGGACACAGCGTCTAACTGCTCACACAGATATGAAAAGACATCCGTGAGTTTGTCTCTCTCTTTGAGTGAGTAGAAAAAGAGGGAACAGTTGCCTAAAAACTGAACTAAGTCTCATATCAGCCCATGAGTCAGCATGCTTTGCATATTTTTAGCCCTGTGGCCAATTGCAGCACAGCACCTGGCCTGACTTAGAATTGGTAATGAGTTCCTTTTTTGAGCTACAGAGGACCACAGGATTGCTATAGCAACCTGTATCGAATAAAGGATGGGTGATTGACAGCTGGCAGATTAGTGTCAGGATGATTTGTTGCACACACACACACCAGGAATCACCCTTTTCCTCATGCCTTTTTGTCCTTTTTCTGATACAAAACAATCTTTCTTCTGTATAGTCCTCTCTTTCTACCTCTTTTCTCGATGTTTGCACTGAACTCAAATCATGCAACGGTCTCAGGACTTTATAGAACGGGTGTCTATGTTTCAATCCGATTTAAATTTCAAAGAAATTTCTGCCGGGGAGGAGGTGAGGGAAAAGATGGGGAAGAAAGGAGCAGGAGAATGACAATAAGAAGAGTGGGGGAGCCAGAGGAGATGAAGAGGAGAAAAGAGAGAGAGACATTGTGATGTGTTTAACACTGAACAACACTGAGGTTTAAAAACAGAACGATGTCACACACACACACACATGCACACACTTACACAAAGAGTGAAAAATGATTCAGAAAAAAAGCCTAAGGGGAAACACTGATTTGCAGTTTATGAATATGGAAGTTGCTCATAATATTGTGTACGCCCCCACCTGTTCTTGCATAGCAGTAATGCATTTGTGTATTTGCGTGGAAAGAGTCATGGGGTTGTGTGTGTGTGTGTGTGTGTGTGTGTGTGAGTGAGTGTGTGTGTGTGTGCGTGTGTGTGTGTGTGCGTGCGTGCGTGCGTGCGTGCGTGCGGGCGTGTGTGTGTGTGCAGGCTGAAATGGATGAGAGAGGGCACTAGAGAGATGGCACTTGACAGATGGCTGAAAGAAGGAAGACTTTGTCAAATATAGAGATGGAAAGAAAAACTAAGCAGAGGTTAGCACAGGATCACTGTGATGCTAAAAAAAACCTTCATACATTTCAGGGTCTTGCAAAAGGTTCTAGCTCATGCTCGGCCAAAACAAATAATTCACCAACTGTCTCATAGCTCCTCTGTCTCTGCATGTTGTATTGCGACTTAAATAAGTTAGACAGCTCCCAAATCTTTACTTCATTTTTGCTCTAAAAAAACCCCCAAAAACCGGTGGATAAAAGCCTTTAAGATGGAATTATACTTGAAACAATTCATTTTGTTCAGTCTTTACTATAGAAGTAAGAGTTGGCATGATGACACGACATGTTTGAAATAATCGAGGGAGCTAAATGCTTCACCTTGAGGGAATGATCTGCTATCATTTCACCTTTGTACTTACACATTGCATCCGCAAAGGCTATTGCTGTGTACCAGTGTGTGACTTCACATTGCATGCAGGCGTAAGAAACCACGTAGGAAGCAACCCCCTTTGATGAGTTACAGAGCAGTGTCACCATCGAAGGTGACGCATACCATATGGGACAACAGAAGTCCTTTGGAACAATGGTGATGGATGAACTGCACGTTGTACTTTTTCTCGCTCTACAGACTCTGGAGAAATGAGGAGAAAACAGCTCAGTGTCATTGTATTAAAATAACAACAGGTCTCATGATTTCACATGTGAAATGTTAACAAGACTCTGGCCTTCCAAGTTCTTTAGTAAAAAGTAAAAGTAAGTAAAAAATGAACCAAATGCTCAGAAGAACTTCAGATATGCATTCTGTATGATCAAAGCTAATTTCAAACCTCTTGTGAAAACATTGGAGATGGTATGAAAGCATACTTTAAGGTTGGACTTTGAAATGATGCCAGATTTATGTAGGTTTTCATTTAGATTACTGCACCGCCTCTTTTCATAACTTAGTATAGGACCATTCTGAGCAGTCTGTGTGTATAAAAAGAAGTAGGTGTTGCTTTGGGAATTGGTAACGGAGAAGGAAAAGATGCCAGAGTGGTTTTGTAACTGAGCTTGTCGTGGTTTGTTTGTTTTTCTACCAACACAAATGCTTTTGTTCATTTGTTGAAAGGAAGAAACTTATTTAAGCAACATTTTTGTCCATGATATTCTTTATATGCATGCTACCTGGTCATCACTGAAAATGCTGGACTTGTTTCTTTACGATGCCATACTACACGATCTGGCTTCTATAGTATGTCCACTTCTGATTCCTAAAAGTATCAGTTGCTGTAACCTTCAGTATCATGCATTCATCATGTATGTCATTCCACAAAGTCGCTCTGTCTTGGTACGAGTGCTTGTAATGTTTTCACTCCATTATATTGATCTGAGCTACAAGGTCACCTTAAATTAGAGGCATTTTATCAGCCTAAATGTTTCCTACATGGGGGATGGGGGGATGGTTGTGCTATTAATAGTGTACATATTACCAAATTTGTTTTAAGTTAGGTCAATCAATCAATCAATCAATCAATCAATCTTTATTTGTAGTGCCAATTCACAACAAGTGTTATTTTGAGACGCTTTACAAAAGAGCATATGATATAATATGCAAGGATTTCTCTTTTGTATTCCTTGTGTCCCTATTGTCCACACTTCCTTGCAGCTGAGGTAGAGGTCGGAGCAGACCGTGCATGAATAAGGGTGATGGTGGTTGTGGGACGACACAGTCCGATGGTGGTGGCTGGGCGTCAGGCGGTGGCTGTGGGACGACACAGTCTGATGGTGGTGGCTGGGCGTCAGGCGGTGGTTGTGGGACGACACAGTCTGATGGTGGTGGCTGGGCGTCAGGCGGTGGTTGTGGGACGACACAGTCTGATGGTGGTGGCTGGGCGTCAGGCGGTGGTTGTGGGACGACACAGTCTGATGGTGGTGGCTGGGCGTCAGGCGGTGGTTGTGGGTCGACACAGTCCGATGGTGGTTGCTGGGCGTCAGGCGGTGGTTGTGGGATGTCTAAGTCTGATGGTGGTGGCTGGGCGTCAGGCGGTGGTTGTGGGATGTCTAAGTCTGATGGTAGTGGCTGGGCGGCAGGGACGTCGAGTGGTATTAGTGCCAGATCACCTCGCTTAAGGTTGGGGGAGCTCTGTCTACTCGAGAGCCTGGCTTCTGCTGCCAGGACAAGGCCTCCTGGGCTTCTAACACTGACACAGAATGGGGGAGGTCTATGCAGGCCGTCCCCACTAACAATCCCAAAGAACCTGAAAATATGTGGTTTCTGTTATCAAAACAGTGATACACATGTGGATGAGACTTGTTAATTATGTAGCGTGTCCAAACGTTCCAAAAGTAAGGGTGAAGAATGAGCGAATAAAGTTGGGCGAGCCAGCCAGGTATCATATGTAGAAATCGGAGTTAAGATGATTTTAAAACCAGGATTAAGGTTTATTTGACCAGTTTGTGCTCTTGTTTTAAATAGCTTATTTATTGATTGATGTAAGGATTTAAAAAATCACTGTAGCCTTTCGTAATCCCAATTCAATTCAAAGGTGTAGTTTATATTGTACATTTTTGGGTGTTTAGAATCTAAAGGTATGTTTAGCCCGTCCATGCAGGAGTATTAATTCAGCTCACGTTTCAGATCTTGATTATTTTAGGATTTGTAATGAAGTTCGAGAAGTGGGCTGCTGTTCAGTCAGTGCTAGGTTACGTGTGTTTGTCTAAGAATTTCC